>NW_024420586.1:22860610-22863926 GCF_014898765.1 Herpailurus yagouaroundi
CTTGTTTTTGTTTTGTTTTGTTTTGTTTTGTTTTGTTTTGTTTTGTTTTGTTTTGTTTTGTTTTTGAGAGCCAGAGAGAGCACAGATGAGCAAGAGAAGGGGGGGGGAGGGTCGGAGAGAGAGAAACTGCCCAGCGCAGAGCCCAGTGAGGGGCTCGATCCCGTGAACCGTGAGCTCATGACCTGAGCCGAAATCAGGATTCAGACACTTAACCGACCGAGCCACCCAGGTGCTCCAGGACTGTTTGGTATCTTTTAAAGAAAAGTTGACAATAATCCAGGGCACAAGATTTCACGTATCATGAAACGTGGCAATGTTGATGGAAGCCACAACGCAACTAACGGAGTTAAGCTCTAATGGAGTTAAGTATCGCGCCATCAGTAAGCACGCCTGATAGGGAAATCACAGTAAATATCAATATCCGCTGCGAATACGATGTTTACGGGCTACCGTGGCTCTTTCACCAAATGAGTCTTTGGCCCTTAGAACATTCTCGTGAAGCCTGGGGTTGTATTATTACCCTTCTAGACAAGGGGAAACAGGATTAAAGACCATCACCACGGGCAGCTCATATGCAAACAGAGGAGACTCTAGTAAGTGACAAACCAATGAGCAAAGAACCCTGGCCAAGTACCCAATGACATGAATTTGGGGAAGCAACAAGGTACAGTAGGAAGAATGGTGACATCTCCCCAAGAAGTTGGGGGCTCTGTGATCCAGGCAAACAGCTTGGCTTCTCTGGGTTGCAGCGTGTGCCCCAAGAAAACGAGGGGAATATTGATCCTACGGATAACGGGATGGCGGAGATGATCACACAAAATGAGGTTTACCAAAGTACTCTGTCAATTCCCCCATGCTCTGCAAATAGAGTTACTTCTCTAACGGTGGTAGAATCTGAAGGTGGATTTTCATCTTTGCCATGTGAACCCTGCTGCAGAGGCTTTAGCCCTCCCTCATCATCTGGCGAGTGCTACAGGAGTTGTGTTTAAGTGCCGATGTTTCTACACGAGGCAGGTAGCTGGCCCCACAGTGCTGGACAAGATCTGTCTGGAATCATCTGTTTCAATGCCCTGGAAACAGGAGGAACTAAAACTATCCCATCTATTACGTTCAGTTTAACTTGGGTTTCTCATCTGCACTAGAAAGTTATAGATCTATCCCCCCAAAATTAAACTTTCATCAGTTTTTTTTTTTTCCCTAAGAGAGGCCAAGTCTTTATTTTGTCAAATAAGGGCATTTTTAAATGCTCCATCTACTAGCATCGTGATCGCTCATTTTTTTAAGTTGTTTTTAACTGAGGAATAACTAACACGCCATAAAGTGCACCTATTTAAAGCATATAATTTGATTAAGCTTGGACATGTGTCCACACCTGTGAAACTATCACCACAACCAAGATAGTGAAACTATCCACCAGCCCCAAAGTTTCCCTGTGCCTTCCTGTAATCCCTCCCACTTACCACCCGAAGCAACCAGGAATCTGCTGTCATTATGAATTTCTTTTGCATGTTCTAGAATTTTACATAAATTGAATTATACAGTGTGTCCTCTCTTCTGTCTGGCTTCTTGCACTCAGGGTGGGGTTCTCTACGTTGCGGACTACATTTATAACTCACTTCGTTTCGGTCTTGAGTAGCATCCATCATACGGATACACCATAGTTTGATGATCTATTCACCTGTTGATGGACATCAGGGTTGTTTCCGGTTTTTAGCTATTACTTATAGGAGCAGAAATGTCTGCACCATACGGTAGGTGTATGTTTAATATCATAAGCCTTTGCCAACGGTCTTCCAAAATGTGCCATTTTACGTTTCTACCGAAATGTATTAGGAGAGTTCTAGATCATCCGCAAACTTGCCGACCCTCGAATGAATGATCACCTGGTGTTTCGGTTTGCATTTCCCTCATGACGACTGATGGTGAACATCTTTTCATCTGCAGATCTGTCATTTGTCTCTCTTCTTGGGTAAAGCGTCTGTTCAAACCATTTGCCCCTTTTTTTCTTGGCTGTGTCTTCATTATTGAAAACTCCGTCGGCTTTAATGGGTGGTGCAAAACGGACACCTAAGAACTCGGGTCGAAATTTCACATTAATTCACAGGTCCCCGAGAGGATCAAAAAACCTCACCAATGCCGAACTAAAATACTGTCCAAATGTTAGGACAAACTTGAAATTCTTTTAAAGCTAGAAAAGGGTGGGATTATTTTTACCGGTATTGCCGCTAACTCTACATAGGCTCAGAGCTCCATCACTGAACAAAATAATCCTATTTACGCACGTCGCAGTGGTACCTAAACCATCTTAGTTCTTCCTCAGCGCCATCAGCTAAGATCCCCAAAGTTCCTGTCCCCAGGGCCACATTTCACGCTTTGTGCTCAGTGCGTTCTAATCCCTGAAGATTCCATTTTGCAAAAAGAATTTCTCACGTCAAACTCGTGCCCACGTTCAAAAAGCGACGCAAGGCCAAACCTCTTTCGCACTTGTTTGTGCAATCAGTTATGGCTACAGTCTTCCTTTAAGATCTACAGAGTAGGCTAGTTTGAGGGCAGCTACAGGCTTTCCTTTGAGGAAAAGCAGGCCGGGTTCTGCCGTGCAGGGCCATTGGTTCGCAGCTCAATTGTTACAGTTGATGTGGGTTTCCTTTTAGATGCCTGGAAAATGACTCTGCTGACCACATCCACATTCTGAAATACTTTTTGAGAACTTGTAACCAAACTGCAGGAACTGACTCATTTTGCAGCGCCCAGACACCACACAGGCGTTCCAGAATGGACTCCAGTCAAAGGCAGAAATAGCAAGGCCTTAGAACACAGGCAGCAAATGGTCTATTTATATGGGGGAGACAAGGGGGGAAATCCCGGGATGCATGGGGCAAAACGGCGCAAGCCCCGGGAGAGCATCGGAGGTGACCGGCTTTAGAAAAAGGACCAAAGAGAACACACGACTTCATGAGTTAACACATGTGTTGCCCTCAAAGCTACAAGTCAGAGACCAGGTGGCAAAGGGACCTTAACATCTAGCTCTCTATCTTTCACCTAGAAAGCAGATTCGGTTGAGACACGTACACAGGGGAATTTGGGGGCCACTGGGTCTCAACTCCCATTCCTGAATTCCTTGATAAATCAGGAACACACCCCCGCCCCCCATGTCTCAGGAGCTAAACGGGAATGGACCCCCAGGTCGAAGATGACAGACAGAAGTCACCTGGGCTCCAGACCAGAAATCTGCAGGTACCCTGGGGGGCGGGGGGGTCTCCTACCTCCTTCCTTATCTACTTCTACACCTTTCTCTCTCAACTCCCAAGCTCATCCA
>NW_024420586.1:22864026-22872604 GCF_014898765.1 Herpailurus yagouaroundi
CCCCCCCCCACAAGAGCAAACCAGGCCCTCCTCGGGCAAACACCCTATGTTCCCCAATTACTAATTTCTCCAACCCGCAAGTGAAACTCTCAATCTCTCAGTCAGTTTCAGCCAGAGGCAGTGAGGAAATCCGGTCCAGTTGAACTAAACTATAAATGACAAAACCAGTTAACTCTTTTCTGCAGGTGGGGTCCCTGGCTCAAAGAATAAGAGTGCTAACCCAAATGCATAACTAACTAGTGGAAAGTCAGGCGAGGCGGTAAGAAACTAAAGTCTCACCCGGCGCGCCCCCCCCCCCCCCGCCCGAAGGAAGATAAACGTGGACAAGACGTACAAACAGCTCTCAAGCCCTGTGGCGCGGTGCGTGCCGTTAGACCTGGTTGCGGGGTCCAATGCCGGTAAAATGACGTGTATACGCATTTTATGTCCGCTCTCACTGATGCCACGTCTGTTAACACAAAAGGGAGGACTTCTGACATCAGATGATGACAGAGCGGATGATGACAAGGGACGGCAACCCATCTGCAGCAATCGACTCTATCTTTAAGAAATTGCAAAAAAAAAAAAATGGCTTTAACACAGTTATTTAAAAGACAGTAAGTAGATACACCTGCATTCCTCGCGACTGAGCAACTGGTCTGACTTTGGCACGCTCCCTTCCTGCCTCCGATTGTAGGAAAGTACGGTGGAACACAGCCTTTTCACCTGTATCGGGCAGATTTTCATATACAATTGAGAGGACATCTATCAAGGAAGTGAACATAAAACTAAGGGCCCCCAAAAAGAAAACCCGGAGTTTTTGACACAGAGTTACGTGGAAACCAGGGAAGTTACCAATCTTCAGCTGTTTCACTGAGTATAAAATCAGCAAAGACGTGCCCCTTGGAGAGTGAAGCATTAACCCACTTTTGGCTCCTTGGCTGATAAGGAGTTGCTAGCTCAACTTTCTCTCTCTGTCTCCCTCTTTCCTCCTCCCAAGGTTTTCAGGTAATTTAAAAGACAAAAGTGGCATTCTATCCAAAGAGAGCCTTGTGTAACTTGTACACAACTCCAGTTATGAGGCACCATGGGCTGGTCTCTCTGGGATCCCTACATAAAATCACCCATACTCTCGGAACGCCATCCTCCTTCTCTCTAGTTATCGTCTCCTACCTTCCAGCAGCTTCTGTGGCCAACAAGGCCCTAGGAGACCTGATATTCACTACCTCCCAGACCTCATCTGCTACCTTCCCCCTTGCTTACTGTTCCACACTGGCCTCTTTTCTTAAGAGTTTTTTCAAGTTTTGGGTGCCTGGGTGGCTCAGTCGGTTGAGCATCTGACTTTGGCTCAGGTCATGATCTCGCGGTTTGTGAGTTCAAGCCCCACGTCGGGCTCTGTGCTGACAGCTCGGAGCCTGGAGCCTGCTTCGGATTCTGTGTCTCCCCCTCTCTCTGCCCCTCCCCTGCTCACGCTCTGTCTCTGTCTGTCTCTCAATAATAAACGTTAAAAAAAATAAAGTTTCTCAAGTTTATTTATTTATTTTTAGAGAGAGAGAGAGACAGAGAGCAAGCGGGGTAGGGGCAGAGAGAGAGAGAGAGAGGGAGGGAGGGCGAGAGAGAATCCCAAGCAGGCTCCACGCTGTCAGCGTAGAGCCCGACGCGGGGCTCGAACTCATGAACCGTGAGATCATGACCTGAGCTGCAATAAACAGTCAGGCACCTAGGTGACTGAGCCACCCAGGTGCCCCAACACTGGCCTCTTTTCTAACTCATGGACATACCAAGCTTGCCCCCAACTCCACTGGAGTGGTTTTTGTCTTCTCTGCCTACAATCCTTTTCCTCCGCATACCCGTGGGTAAGTCTCTGAGCAAAGTATCACGATATCAGAGAGGCCTTTCCTGAGAGCCCCGGATAAGCCGCTCTTCCTGGACCCCTCGGGTACTCCTCTGTCTGACCTAAGTACCTACTGACACCTGGCTGTCTGCCTCCCCCCGCTGCCATGCGTGCAGGAACCCTGTGCACGATTGTATTCCCAGACCCAAAAGACCACCCGGCACGTGGGAGGTGTGCAACACGTTTTTGCAAAATGCACATTTCTCTGCCAATTGTTCCGCGACAAGCTCATGAAGTCTAGTTGGCACCCGGGACAATTTCTGTTAACCCCTCACCCAAACACCCCGTACTTCAAGGGCTGGGTGGATGGATGTTAGAGGAGAGCCCATATCCCCAAGCATTAGAATGCAAGCAGGACCGGGGGAAGGAAGAATAGATTCCTTATGGGTAGAAGAGAAGGAAGGGTTTTACCTTTGCTGCTGTGTGGTCAACCCTCTACCAGAAAACACACACGGTTTGTGCCAGGACAAAGAACTTGAATGGTTAGTTATGTGTTGTTGTTGGCTTCTCCCCCCCCCAAAAAAAAAAACCATGCCAAATGACTCCCAGGCTAAAAATCACCAACTGTGAGAGGCGCCTGGGTGGCTCAGTCGGTTAAGCGTCCGACTTCGTCTCAAGTCATGATCTTGCGGTATGTGAGTTCGAGCCCCACGTCGGGCTCCGTGCTGACAGCTCAGAGCCTGGAGCCTGCTTTGGATTCTGCGTCTGCCCCTCCCACGCTCATGTTCTGTGTCTGTCTCTCAATAAAAAATAAATGTTAAAAAAAAATTTCTTAAGAAAAAAATAATCACCAAGCGTGAGTGCAAATCCTCCTCCCTCTGTATCTTCCTCTCCCCAAAAGAGAGGGTATCCCTCGTTGTTCCCATCCCTACTGAAAGATGTTTTCCAAAATCTCACAATAAATTTAATTGAGGGCACAGCAGGATTTGGGGCCGCCCCCGGGCGGGGTAGCCTAAATCCTACTTAAAAAATCTTTTCCAACACATCGTTGCGGTCTCTTCATGTGCTCCAAACAGGGAAAGGAGGTGAAAGCTTGGGGCTTCTTAGACTGCATTTCCTGCCACATTCCCTACTAGGGGGCCCTTCCACCGCCACCATCAAAAAAGAAAAGAAAGACCATTTCTCTGCATTATTTTCCTGTCACAAGCCTTTTCTCTCCCTTTCTTTCATCTGTCTGCAGGTAGGCGTTGAATGAGTTATGTGAGAATATGGATAAAGGAAGGGGGGGGGAGAGTGGGAGTGAGGGAGGGGAGGAGGGAAGGAAGGAAGGAAGGAAGGAAGGAAGGATTATTATATCCTCCTATATCCTCCTACGGGCAAGGTCAACCCAAGGCCAAGAGATGTTTTTAAAACATTTCTTTTTTTTTTTTAATTTATTTTTGAGAGGAAAGCTGGAAAGTGGGGTAGAAGCAGAGAGAGAGAGAGACAGAGAGAGAGAGACAAAGAGACAGAGACAGAGAATCCCAAGCAGGCTCCACAATGTCAGCGCAGAGCCCGACGTAGGGCTCGAACCCGCCCACCATGAGATCGTGACCTGCGCCGAAGTCAGAAGCCAACTGACTGAGCCACCCAGGTGCCCCGAGATTTCAAAGCGCCCTGAACCCGTCAGCCTGGGTAGCTTGCCCTCATCTTCCAAGTCAAATTCTCAAGCCACATTTGAAAAAGGAGGAAAATTCTCAAATGTGAACCCCCTCTCCCACACTCTGAAAGTGAACTCCTCGTCCAAAGATAGGCTTTTTATGCACATCGGTTCCTGCAATTCTTTGCTCGGCAGGTAAAGGAGAAAAGACATCAGTCACTGCGGATTCATACTCATTTGCCATTTCTAGGGATTAATTCCACGCCGGATAGAAGAATCTCCAGAAAGGTTAATAACCGTGCATCCCTGGGACCCAAAGGCTCACAAACTTCTCACTTCCACCCCCACTTTCAAGTGAAAACATTCGAGAAAAAGAAAAAAAACCAGGGGAAGTTACATGAGTAAATTGGTGAAGCGCTCCTGGCCTTTCGTGGCCTAATTTAAACTCATCAGACACAAATGACTAAAACTGCTCCCGTTGATCTGTGAAGTCAGAAACAGGAAAAGTCAACTGTGTATTTCACTATTGAGAGGGCCAGGCTCGGAAGACGTGACACTTTGCCCCTGTGCCTTAGTGTCCTCATCTATGAAACGGGCCCCCCCCCAAATCGCGCCAGTGGGATGTCGAGGGGATCGAAATGGTCAGCGCGGACAGAGCACTTATAACGGCGCTCTGTTGTAACGGAAAAAGAAAGACTCGTACCTTACAATGCATCCACAGGCCTTGCGACCGAACTGAAGCCTGTTCCCAAAAGGATCCGGGAAGGGCATTCTAGTGTGTGAAGCACCATGATTCCAGGGACCACAGCAGGTGCTTTACACGTGGTTCTCTCGTTTCCTGCCAGAGCCCCGTGAGCCTGTGAGTCCTGACCCTCCACTCTCGAGGGCTTCTGGAAATAAATGGACTCATTTACTCACCTAGCGAGGGGCAGGATGCGCTTAAAGCACAGGTCTGTTGGTGCCCAAAGGCCAGACCTCTGGGGGAGCAAACGCTTCAATGGGTGCCGTGAACGGGCACCTTCTTGGGGTCACCGTAACCACAGCCATGTACTTGATCCACTCACTAGACAATGCCTGGAGGTTTGGAGACTGTTTCCCCAGGTGATCAGAACTTTGAAAGCACCCTGGAAAGCTTCGCTGGGCCCATACAAACTCAACTGTTTCTCTCGATTGTAAGACCTTCGGGTCTCACTTTACACAGATGTCACACACATCCTAACGGAGAGAAATCGATGGGCTTTCACTGAAAAAGCCTTTATCCATCTACTTTTAAGAGAGGTGGGACAACAAAGCATTCTTCCAATGCCACCACCAGCAATGGGTTTTTAGTGGAACAGGTGCTTATGGAGAATTAAAGTCTTCCGAGGCAGAAAAAGAAGATCCTTTAAAATAAAACCTTACCTTCCTTTTCACAATCGATGACTCCACCTTCTACCTTAAAGGAAGCCGTTACACTGAGCTTTTAAGCAAGGTATTACTTTATCATCGAAAGCAATGAGAAACTATTTTGCTATTAAAATGTAACGAAGAAAAACAAAATGTCCCAAATATTGTATCGACTTACAAAAGCATATTGTATTCAGTTTTACAGGCTTCTCACCTGTTCCTTTAGGAATTAATTTAAAGAAAGAAAATCAACTATGTAACTGCTCTAAATACTTTGGAATGTGCAAACCAGAATCAATATAGGGTATCATGGCAATAGGTTATAGTTGAGAACTTAGGAACCTGACCCACAAACTGTCCAAGATTTGATCACTTATATTCTTTTTATGTTTTTTAAAGTTTATTTATTTTGAGAGAGAGAGAGAGACAGAGAGAGAGATCGAGCAGAGGGAGGGGCAGAGAGAGCGAGCGAGAGAGAGAGAGAGAGAGAGAGAGAATCCCAAACAGGCTCTGCACCATCAGGGCAGAGTCCGATGTGGGGCTTGAACTCACAAAATGTGAGATCATGACCTGAGCAGAAACCAAGAGTCACATGCTTAACCGAATGAGCCATCCAGGGACCCCTAATCACTTACATTCCTTAGTGTAATTTTGTAGAATTGTCTTATATTGAAATTTTTCTTAATTTCCAACCCCCCAAAAAAATACTGGTACCAGGTAGGTGAGTTTAACATGTTAACCCCTGGAAACATGAGTTTCCATGTTTTCACTGGAATAAAAATTTTGCATGGTTCCCCAGCTCCCTATCTAGATTGAAGGCAGTTCACAAAGCATGGAAGTATTTTACTTTGCATATCCTCCTTAGTCCTTTAAAATACGCTTGATTTTAAAAATCCTCAATGATTATGTTCAAATTTGGCTAGTTTCCTCTCCTGAATGAAGCCATCAGTTCTCTGAATACTGACTGCACAACCAAAGCTGTTGAAGAAATTCTCGTGGCTGTGAATACAAAAACGGTAACTGATAAGTAAGAGAAATCCAATGGGCAGAAAAAATTTCATTACCGACAGTAGCCTGAGACTGATGGGAGGCTATCAGACGGAGATCAAAGAGAAATAAATCGAAGATCCTTACATTCGTTCAAAAATAACATCTCTGCTAGTGATTGACTGAACCGGCAAACGAACACAGAAGTAATACATCAGGGAGAGACAAGTGCTAAGAGGAAAAATGAAGCAGGGTAGAGGGACAGAGAATTTGGGAAGGAGAATGGGGAGGTTGCTCTCAGCTCAGAATGAATCTTTTTTAGCCCTAGAAATGCATAGGTATTGAAGAGACACCTTATATACTTGTTTGAAAAGTGCTGTTAACAAGTTTCTTTTTGTGGGGCACCTGGGTGGCTCGGTGAGTTAAGCAACCGACTCTCGATCTCAGCTCCGGTCATGATCTCGCGGTCATTCAAGGTCATGCAGCTCAAGTTCCACAGACTGCCTGAATCCGTGCCCCCCCCCCAAAAAAAGGCCCTTGCTTTGTCCCAACGTGGCTCCCATGCCAGGGTGCTCACCCCCTCCGAGGTGACCCTATGCCTTCCACAGGGCGTGCACCGCCTGCTGGCTCAGGGGCCCAGAAAATGTCTATGAAATGACTTTTCCCTGCTACTCAAGATTGTTTCCTTGGGGCTGAGGAAAGAGTTGTTTTGTGTGTCTTAATTTTTCAAGATCAAGAAGTCCTGCTGCCTGCTGGTGGAGATCAATGCTGGCAAGCCTGTAAAGAGATTAACAGCCTCTCACATCCCTGGAGCTCCCACACTCCCACCCAGGAGGACCTGGGAGAAGCATTCCACTGCAGGCTCCTGGCCGTGACCACGGGGGCGAGGTCATCGGCTTCTGATGACAGCAGGGCACCGGGTGACCTAGGAATCAGGTAAGTAGCTGACCCGCCCCTCTGACTCAGCCAAGACTTCCTGTGCCACCGGCATCTCTCAGACCTAAGTGGGCTCATTAAGGGCAGACAGCGTGGGCGGTGTCACATTGGGCAGGTCGCTTCCCCATTGCGTGCCTCAGTTTCCCCGTGTAAAACAGGGGTGAACGGATTGGCGATATTCACTTTTTGCGAGGATTCAATGTAAGTTAAGGTAGGTAAAGCATTTGATATGTCTAGGGGCCAGGACACTGCTGTGGGCGTCAGTGATGCATTTACATCAGTGCCGGGCACATGAGAGGACCTCAATGTGTTGTCAGTAATTAGAGGTCCACCGACCCGTATCGGACACTGTGATCATTACGATGACGATCTGATAACGGTAACAGGGGGACTCTTCTACCTGTGAAAACTCCCGGGGGCTCTGGTACAGCACTCCGTAATCAAACACCAGTAAACCATACGAACGCTTGTACTAAGTGGGATAAATAGAGACTATATATAAATAGCCTCCCCCCTCAGTTCAGGTCATGGTTAATGACCAAATAAATAGTCAAAACCACTTAGGAGCAGAAAATAGGAAGCCCTTCAGGCATGGAAAATCCATGACTCCCTAATTAATCTATGCCAAACAGGATCTAAACCACCCCTCCCCCCTCCAAATACAGGGCACCGTAAGAGACTCGGTCAACCAAGTCACTTCTACGCACGGCAGGTCTTAAAGTAGTTTTTCACTACAGGACGAAATACTTGGGTTTTACCACCATTTCCAGGGTACAACCTTCTTTCCCACAGGAAACAGACAAGCTATCAAAGGGCAAATAACTGCCTTCAAAACATGTGCCTTAAAAGAATACAGTGTTCTCCGCAGTCAGCCCAGAGGAGATGAAGAAACGTGCTATGCCAAAGTGGTTAAAGGATCCTGCCACCAAAGGATTTGCACCAACCCATGGAAGCCGACCTCTCCCGCCTCTTTATTAGCCCCATATGTTGTCATTTATCTTCCCCAACTTTTCGGACCCCTTTCCGTGGATTCTATTCCTCAAGTATTTGCTTTGTTCGAAACCTGTGTTTACCACTCCCATGGCGATCCGGACACAAAGGCGAGTCAGGAAGACACGGAATGAACGGAGGTACTTAATGTTGCTTCATGGTTTTTTCCCCTTCTCATTATCCTCCTACTCAATGAGACTGTAGTGGGAGGTCTGAATGACATTTCCAAACCGAGAACTTAAAGCTACATTTCAACACCCAACCCCTCAGTTGTCATAGGAACAACACTAGGCGGCTTATCTAGATTCTAACAAACAGCCACTTGTTTCGCTAAGAAATTAAGCCTCCTCCCCCAATCAAATATATACACACACCCCATATACCTAACCTTAAAAAAAAAATACTTGTGGATAAAACTGTATACTACACCAAAAACTTAAGAAACAAGCCCAAAGGGAGCATGTTCATATCCCTGAGGATGCAAATATCAAATGCTATTTGCGAGAAATTGTTTTGAGGTCTGTCACTTGACCTGCATACCTTCAGTCTGTAGTTTTTACAAGCCCCACAAAGCCAAGGTGCTCGTATCTTTTCAGAGCACACAAAAATAATACTCTCCATAACCCCAGTAGAGAAGTCAGGGCAATGTTAATGGCATTTATCCTACATGTATTTTTAAAAATTAGTAAGTTGATAACAAAAGAGCAAAGAGAATTAAAAACATGAAGAGCTAAAGGAACTTCCTGGCATTTACTGTTTCCACCTGCTTCTGCTCCCATTATATTTTTATCACTCAAAACAACGGCTTCTCAGTGGATGAGTAAAAC
>NW_024420586.1:22872704-22873372 GCF_014898765.1 Herpailurus yagouaroundi
AGTTTTGCCCAGGTATTTACATGAAAGAGCTCAAGGCAACTGCGAATCACAGAACACAAGCTAACAATTGGATAGAAGTTACCTGTAAATATCTCAAACCTATAAATTCAGGGGCTTCAGGGAAACCAGGAGAGTTTTTCCTGTCCTCAGCCACACCTTAACTAAAGTCAAATAACCTGTAACAGTCACACGTTTGGATCACCAATCTGGTTTGCTGGCCATGTTCACGTTGCTTTTTGTTTCTTTCTTTGAAACTAAATCCTGATACCGGAGTTTTGAGAGCTCTTAGTCTGAGCAAAATTGACCTTACAAGTCATCCTGTTTTTTATGATACGTTTTTCTCCTTTTCAAGTTAAGGATTTTTAAGATTTTGAAAGTAACGGAATGGGAAGCAAAAGTCAGACGGGCAGATTGGACTTTCAATTTGGCTTAAGGTACTTAAAAACAGAAATCAACAGCATTATGTCCTACAGAACCCCAAACGTAACCACTCTGTCAGTAACGGTTTTAATTATATACAGTCACTTTCATAAAGGAACATCACCAAAACTACCCTATATCATTGCTAGCAGTTAAATAACAACATTTTTTTTCCTGTCGGATTCTATAAGGAGACATCACATGGTTGCTCGTAGTGACCAATAAGAAACTAGTAAGATCAGGTAGCC
>NW_024420586.1:22873772-22889109 GCF_014898765.1 Herpailurus yagouaroundi
GCACAATCATTCTTAAAAAGCCAAATCAAGAAATCAGACACTTTAAAATGTAAAAAAACCTATTACCAGCTGAATCAGCCCCTCGCGATCGGTAGGAAATGTTTCCAATGCATGACTTAAACTTTCATTTTGTAGAGTTCTAAGTAAATAGTTGTCATCCTCGGGTAGAGGGAGGGCTAGGAGGGCAAGCTGGGGAATTCTGAAAGCAACCCTTCAAATATTATACAGACTATTCAGACTAAATGGAAACCTATACCCATGGACTATCAGTGCCCCAACTCTACCAAACAGCCCGTTTGATTTGTGTCTCCCCACTAAAAAGAAAAAGGGGGAGGGGAAGCCAACTGGTTATATTACATGTATTTGTCTAAACCGGCAAAGCCCAGCTCATCATCTTTGTTAATAACCTGGCTTCTTCTCAGACTTTATGGTATATTCCTGGGCGACTTCTTTCGAGAATTCCTCCCTGTTTATGTGTTCTCTGGTTCAACACAGTTGTTAGGGGTCTGTGAACAATTTTACAATCCCCACGTACACCATATGATATCTATTAGGGAGTGTGCCACTTTTCACTTACCAATTCTGGATAAAGCAGTATTTCCTGGTGACAGAATGCTGCTGCTTCCGTTCGCTACAACTCCTTCACAGCTTGATAAATCTGATTATAAAATGTCTTTGTTCCAGATCACACGAGGCGCTTTTCCTGCGAAAGTTTTCTAAAGAGTTAACTGCATTTCATTCCTGTTACAAAACGAACAAGAACAAGGGGTGGGGGGGGGTGGGGAACAGGGAGTTAAGTCCATACAAGTTCCTGGCAAAAAAATTTTAGCTGCATTTTTCTGAGTTTAATCAGTAAGCTATATTAAAGTGACAGTTACCAGTTCAGGGAGCCAAAGTTTGATCAAGTCGGCCACCACCGGTGTTGGGTGTCTTCTAGTGATGTGCAGACCCCAAGGAAGAAGTCACTTGGTCATCTATCACATGTAGCTGAATCACTGGACACCCGCCACCCCCCCCACACACCTCCACCCTTGTTGAGCAGCACTCCGGGCAGGATGGTGGCTGGACACCCAAAGCAGGACCTCTTATAGGGACCCGCCAATTAGCTGCTGACCAATCACAGACAGCACCTAGTACCTAAGTCACATGACAGGGCAGTCCCTATGACTGCAGGATTTCTGAATTACTGGGGTTACACAAAGGACACTCATTCAGGAAAAGAGAAAAAAAAAAAAAAAGCCATAAGCCGAAACAGAAAACGCCCAGGCTGTGACAACTCCGGCTTTAAAACAGAGAACACCCGAACTTCACACAGACCGAGAGAAAGCCACAGCCAAGCCAGGATGAAAATCAGAGGAATGCCTGGCACTTATTAAAAATTAATCCCAAAGCAAAGGCTGAGTTTACAAACCCACGTCAGCTATAAATACACTCTTCCTTCCTCTACAGTCTCCCCGACAATTCTGCATTCTAAACGTCTTTAGTTCAGAAGGCTCCCGTGAGCCTCGGGAAAACTCCGGTAGGAAACTGGGTAAGAGACGCGAGCCCCTTCTCTTCCCATCCCCTCAAAATACCCCCAACGGAGATTCGAGGTGCGCCATCAACAAGTTGCTTAACCAAAATGCATTCCTTTCAAAAGGGTTGGATAACTCAGGCCAAATTAAACCTTGTTGTGACACATTTGTACGGTAGCTACCAAGTCATATGTGTCTCCCCCGGCGCCCGCTCTCTCTCTCTCTCTCTCTCTCATAATCGTTTTAGGCTGCTCACATCAAGAACATTGTCATTAAGTAAATGAGTCCCCCCACCACCACCACCACGTACTAGCTACTAATCTATTTATGTTTAACACCTCCGATTTATTGCTTACACATTTATGTCCTAGGAAAAATTCAATTGTGAAAACCCCCTACCATTTCTTTGCCCCCTCCCACCCGAAAACGGTACTTACAAATGTTGTCTGTTTGGGTCTGTCAGTTTCTCCCCCTCCCCCGACATCTGAAGCCAAAACATGCGCTCAACTTCATCCTTCAAGCCTAAAGGCCCTATTTTGATCGTGCAAGGCTGCAACGGCTCTTTCTCCGAGGCAAGCCCAGAACACTGTGCTGCTGGCCATTCCCAATTTATGGAAGGAAGCGTATGTCAAACAAACCAGGTGATGACTCACACTGCCTCCCCCAGCCACATTTTCCCTAGAATGGGAGGGTAGCGTAAGTGCAGCCCATTTGGATGTGACTCAGTTTTATGAGACGGGTGATTGTAGTTCATCTGACAAGCTCACATTTTTTTTTCCTTTATAACGTGTACATTTCAGGATCAGAATGCACGTTCTAAACCGTTTCAAAGAACTGGACCGCAGAAACGAGAAAGTTGCAAGATTATTTTTAAGGTACGGCAAAGCTCTGGTTCTAGTCCCAAATCCTTAAAACTTCCTGATTATCCCTTGAAAATGTCATACCTGAGGCAACCTAACCTTTGAGTTCACAGGACAGCCGTAAACGAATTTTATACATTTAGGTCTACTAGAGGCTTTCACCGGGGGAGGGGGGACTCAGACTCTTTCTGTCCTGAGGACCCAACTGCAAGTCCAAGTCTGGGGCCCACGTGGCAGGTTCTTCAGGAAGTGGTCGGGAGCATAAGAGCCACGTTGAGGCTTTCACTTTTGCATTTACTGCAATTCACATACTAACCTGAGCTTTTCTCTCTCTCTCTCTCTCTCTCTCTCTCTCTCTCTCTCACACACACACACACACACACACACACACACTCATGCAATTCAACCACATCACACGCACACTCACACAAATCTATACAGTCCTCTCATCCCAACATGCTAAGAGCTGCAAGAGAAAAACTTGGAGATCATCAACTGTCATCTATGAAAATTCCCATTAAATACACGGCCATGCCGAAAAGTCTTCACCTCAGGAAAAAGTTTACTACCAAGATGGCAGAGGCATTATGTGGAATAAATTGTTCCCGGGTATTACACAGGCAGGAAGAAGGCAGTCCTAAGAAGTGCAATTCCCCACCCGAAAAATCTGGAAGGCTTGGTCTGAGCAAGTTTCACTAGAGTTATCTCTTGTCAGAGTGCTTCCTTTAACCTTGAGCAAAGCCAGCAACCGCTTGGACTAAGGCTTAACATTTATGGTTGACAATGCCTTGATGGAGGACTAATTCTGTTACAACAGGAAAAAGATTCTATTTCTAGAATTCACAAAATTGTTCAAACACCTAACTTTCAAATTGGTAGATGAGGTCAGAGAAAGGGTATACACACTGAAACAGTGAAAAAGAGCTAATTCCGGGCCTGACTATTCACTTTACAAAACGATTCCCTTGAGGGTTTTGCTGGAATAAACCCTACATTAAATATACATAGAGAACTGACTTTCGGAAACTAAAGTCACATGATACAATTCAGAAGCCCATTTCTTTTTTTTTTTTTTAACATTTTTTTTTAAATGTTTTTCTTCATTTTTGAGACAGAGAGAGACAGACATGAGCAAGGGAGGGGCAGAGAGAGAGGGAGACACAGCATCGGAAGCAGGCTCCAGGCTCTGAGCTGTCCACACAGAGCCTGACACGGGGCTCGAACTCACAGACTCTGAGACCATGACCTGAGCTGAAGTCGGACGCTTAACCGACTGAGCCACCCAGGCGCCCCTGGAAGCACATTTCTGAATTACACTTTTGAAGCCTTGGTATTTTAACTGCACGCACATAGTTGTCATTCAGTTATTAAAACATATTCATACTTTAAAAGGGATGTGTTAATCTAGCCACGGACTTTTTGAGTAAAATTTTACTGGCTTAAAGAAAGTTACCTCCGTATGACAGAGAACATAAAATCTATAATTACGTGGCTTTCAATGGAAATAAAAACAGGCTATGAAAACAGAACGTTAATAAAACCAAACACTGAAAACTTTGGCATCTAAAAGTATCTATAACATTTTAAAAGCTTGGAGCCAGACTTGCTGGGATTCGAATCCTGGCTCTGTCATTCCTACAGCTTTTCTATTATTGTCATCATGTCACTTCTACCCTTTTCGCCATTCTTTGTGCCACTGTTTTAGAGTCAGAGACACCTTAGTCTAAACAACACTTCTGCCTGAGAAAAATACAATCTTGTAACTTTTTTTTTTTTTAAAACTCACTTGTAACTATTTTACTAATGATGACAAATACCTCACCAGGCCATATTCTCCTACCAAAGTTTCGGTACATATTCCTCTGATTTTACATTTGACATCTGTTTGGGGTCTTTCCGTCCAAACTTCTCGGAGTTTCCAAAATCCGGTACAGAATCGGGTCCGGGCCGGCCAGGGAAGACGTTCAAAAAGAACTTCCATTCCAGGCGGCCCGGATGGGTCAAGACATGAAACTCATCAGCTAGAAACGAAGGTGAATGGGTCAAAGACGAAGGGTAACATTACATCCCTGTCGGGGCCAGGGGCGGGGAGGGGGCAAACAGAGGTATGAGGAAGGGGTTCCAGGCTCAGAAAACAGTACGTGAGATCCACTGTTTATACAGGGTCAAGACACAAAACTTTATGATGGTTACCCTAAGGGAAAATCATGGAACGGAGGGTGCATTCTCTCCTTTGTGGTCTTTCATTAAGAAATTTCAATTCTTTTTTTTCCTAATATTTATTGATTTTTTCTTAATTTTATTTTTTATTTTTTAAAAGATGTTTGAGAGAGACAGAGAGACAGCGCAAGTGGGGGAGGGACAGAGAGACAGGGAGACCCAGAATCCGAAGCAGGCTCCAGGCTCCGAGCCGTCGGCACGGAGCCCGACGCAGGGTTCGAACTCACGAACCGCGAGATCATGACCTGAACCGAAGTCGGACGCTTAACTGACTGAGCCACTCCAGGCGCCCCAAGAAATTTCATTTCTTAAAGGAGAAAACTCCATGGGTTTCCATCTGAAAACCATACGAAGAAATTCAAGCATCCCACAAACCCTTCAGTAACAAAAGCTAATCGTTTCCAGCCAGCATATAACATATTTGAAGAATGATAAGAAGGACAGCAACCAGACATTTCTGAGGCTCAGGCAAGCTTTTTAAATATGGAACTCCTCAAATATGGTGCTCGACACTGCTCCGGGGGATATGAGAAGTAATTCTAGGTTTTGTTCGAGGGCGAACAACTGCTCCAACCTGTCTTTATCCAGGCAACGTTTGTGAGACAGATGGTAACATGATGGGGGGAAAGCTGGCAACACGGGAGAAGGTGGTTAGGATTACAAATGAGTGTTTGGGGGACCGTTTGGTTTTGCTCCCCTGCATGTCAGTTCCGAGACGCCCGGAGACCCGGTTCAACAGCTCAGTTAAAGGCAGGTCCGGAGCCCCGGCACGGAGCTTCCTCTGGGCCACCACTCCTGTCCCCAGGCAATCGCTGAAATACCAAATGACCCAACTGTCTTGGGTTCCCACGAACCGGAACTGCAGGTCAGGACGCAAACAACCTGGCTTCCCGGTTCCAAGACTGGCTCTGGGACTAGCACGTGGGGAGGGACGTGGGAAAGTCACTTCATTGCACGGAGGCTTTGTTTGCTTATTTGTTTCATCTGAAGAAGGGGAATCGATGAGGAGAACTCCATGGCTGCCATCCCCAGTTACCAACCTGACGACTCCTGGCGGGGCTCGGAGGGGGCAGGGGGAACCCAACGATCTTAGGCTTCCAAGCCACACCGCTCCTTTGAAGGTTGAAGGTTCCAGAGCAACGTCATCACGTCCCAGTGATCAAAAATCTTTCGGACGGCTGCTCGATTCACTTTTTGGCTGCTCACGAAGTACCCTACTTGGAGATCAGAAGACCACCTTCGTGTGTAGACGGTACAAGGGAGAGTCCCGATCTGAACAAAATGAAAAACCTGCCTACGTGGCGACGGCTGTGCACGCCCTATGGACACGCACGCAAACGAAGTCTAGGCTTACGTAAGACCATCTGAACGTTTCTCTAGGAGAGCGCTGCCTCGGGTTCCACGCTTTTTTGTGTGTTATATAAGCAGCCACTTTGCCCGTCTTCCTGCAGTGCTTTCAGAGCTGAGCAGTATACCGTGCTCAGAAAAGTTTGTATTCGTCGTCTGCTTTCCCCCACCCATTTTAAAGAACGAACTGACTCAGTTTTCTGATGGCAACGCCACCGGGTGGGAGTGAGTATGGGGGCGGCAGGGTGGGAGAAAGGGGGATGAGGAGAAGGTGGTGGTAGGAACCAAGAGCTGAATCACAACCATGTGAGTAATCTTAGGCTTTTTTTTTTTTTTTCTTCCTAAGGGTATGAATCAAATTAAGCTTGTTTTGCTGTGGGTGAAGGAAGAGGAATATAATAGCATGAATCAGAGCAATTATCAAATATGCGGCACTCACTGAAAATTAATTACAATCACTGCCTTCCCTCACTCGTCTGCCAGAAGATGCCGGAGAGCTTTTGTTCATCAATATAATCCTTTACGAGACCCCTTAAGGGTTTGGACTTGATCCTCGCCCGCTTCCCTTTAAAAATTTCCTTTTGGGCGCCTGGGTGGCGCCGTCGGTTAAGCGTCCGACTTCAGCCAGGTCGCGATCTCGCGGTCCGCGAGTTCGAGCCCCGCGTCGGGCTCTGGGGCTGATGGCTCGGAGCCTGGAGCCTGTTTCCGATGCTGTGTCTCCCTCTCTCTCTGCCCCTCGCCCGTTCATGCTCTGTCTCTCTCTGTCCCAAAAATAAATAAACGTTGAAAAAAAAATTTCCTTTTACACACGAATTTCAGAAACAGGAATCACTTCGGAGCTTCTGCGAGATAATCTTTGGCCCTTGGAGACAAGTGTGAAAACAACGTGGCTAAGCGCTGGGTAGAGACCAGGTTACAGAGGCTCTAGCCATGAGGACTGGAAGCAAAATACTGAGTTTATGAAAACAATCGCTCAGAAATGAGTTTAACCTCTCCAGAGCTCTCCAAGGGGAATGCTGTCTGCAACAACAAACCAACCCTTGGGGGGGAAAAAAAAGTGGGCATCCTTTCACAAGGGTTTTCGGCGAGAATAAAGCTGCCGCACAACATTTCTGAACTACCTTATGCTGACATAAGTGGATCCTCATCGGTTTGAGAATTTACAAGGAGTCATATTGAGAAAACAATGGCTCAGAACACATAAAATCAGGTTTTCTGGAATTTACGTAAAGAGGAAGAACACAGCTCAGTTATTTGTAGTCAGGGGGCAGATCTAACCAGATTTATAGAAAGGCACTTCCTTTTAGGCCGTATTTTTAAATCCGATCTATTTAGTAATTCATGGCATCTAAATATTACCATGGGAAAAAACTGGCTACCTAAAGAGAAAGGAGCGATATATCTATAGATATTCTATACATAGGCAAGTGCACCCTGTGAATTCAGTACCCTTACAGAACATTCCACACACAGGAGCTCGAGGAGGATAGTGTCTTTATCACACTGTCACGTTTTCCAAAGTTCATTTCTATTTATGGGACAACGTTACTTTGTGCCAGTACAACCTTTGCTGGGGGGGGGGGGGAGGGCGGGAGGGTCTCCAAATAAGTGATTTCAAGAGTACTCTGAATAAGCAAAAGTTTTTAACTTTTCCATGCCTCTGTGTTCTTCAACCTGGAAACTGTAATCTGTAACACACTTCCAAACCTGTCATGTAACATTAACATTTTGGAGATTTTAGTCAAGATCTGTTTACATAATCTAGAAAGATATAGCAATAGAAGGTTCACATAACATGAGCCAGATGTATTTTGAGACTAGGGGACTTGGCGATCTCTGGATAGCCCCAGCCCTCCAGTTACCTGCTACCTGGTCACAGCCAAGTTCACGACATGGCAGTATTTAACTTTCTACATTTCAAGCCAGTAACTCTCCCCACTTAGACTGTATAGTTTCTCATGCAGCAGAACCAATATTCCCAAACTTGATTTTGTCACATCCTGAACTGTCTCTATGGCAAGGGGCTAGGAGTGACCAGAAATTTTCTATTCATGTTTTAGCTCTTTCTCTTTCTTTTTTTTAAATGTCCTCAACAGTAGGGGCGCCTGGGTGGCTCAGTCGGTTAAGCGTCCGACTTCGGCTCAGGTCATGATCTCCCGGTTCATGGGTTCAAAGCCCACGTCGGGCTCCGAGCTGCCAATGCGGAACCCGCTTGGGATTCTGTCTCTCTTTCTCTCTCTCTCTCTGCTGCTCCCCGGCTTGTGTGTGCGCACGTTCTCTCTCAAAATAAACTTTAAAACAAATTTAAAAAATGGAAAAAAAAACACTACTATTTTAATGGCGAGCTTTTATTTCCAAGCTTGTACCAAGTCCTGTTTATTACTATTTTTCCTATACTGTATCTCCCAGTTCACTCCCTAATTAAAATACCTGACCCATCATTATCCTGTCTCCAGGATGTGGCCAAGCTATCAAAAAACGCAGCAGCCAGGGAAATGAGGGGGGTCTAAAGCACCCTGGGATTAAAGGATCTAGATGTATTTAAGCGGAAGGAAGGCAGGGAGGCACAGAGACACCTGTGTGTTGTGTGATGTGCGGTTAAGAAAAGTCCTATCATGTGGATGGGGTGCCTGGGTGGCTCAGTCGGCTGAGCATCTGACTTTGGCTCAGGTGACTTTGATCTCACGGTTCGTGAGTTCGAGCCTCGCATCGGGCTCTGTGCTGTCAGCCTGTCAGTGCAGAGCCTGCTTCAGATCCTCTCCCTCTCTCTCTCTCTCTCAAAGATAAATAAACATTAAAAAAAGGGGGGGCTGAAATAGGAACCTGGCAGGGAGGTTAAAAGAGAAGTCACCCTATCCAGCGTGTGGCTGGCCTTAAGTCCCTTCTGACTGTGTGATTCTAGAATTGCACTATTTCCAGAGTTTTTGTAGAGCATTGTAACTCACTCTAAATTTCGTTACAAGAAAGCTTGTGCTGAAGCAAAAACACAAGTCGATGCAGGGTTCCCCTGGTGGAGAAACAGGTCGCAAATCAATTCAACCTGATTATTTCCTCCGTGACAATCATATGCAATCAATATGCAAATCCCTCTGTGACGTCTCTGCCTCTGATCTCAGCTCCCGTGACGGGAGGGCCCTATAAAGTGAATGGGCTGGTTGTACCGTAGGACAAAGCCACTTATCATCTCCACTCCTACCCCCACAGGTCACTGGGAGAAAACAAGATGATCCAGTTAACACGAGTGGCTGTGCTGCAGTTAACTTAACGTAAGATGTCACCAGCGGGGGAGAAAGCTGGGAGATGGGTGTAGGAGCCCTCTGCATCCCGGTCGGGACTTCCTGGGAGCCTATTACTATTTCAAAAGAAAGAGCTGGAAAGCAAAACCTGCCGCTGTCCAAAAAACTGACCTTCGCCTCATCGTTCCCAAACCAAAGGCAAAACTCATTTTTGGATAATTACTCCCAAGGGTGCCGGGGGCTCTCAATGCCGGAGAAAACATTCGGTAAGAAACCCAGCACACCGTAACTCCAGTTACCTGCCCAAGCCTCTCCCTTCTTTTGGAATACCTACCCTAGAGTGTGCATGAAGTACGCACGACCTGAAGATACGCCGGCGTTTCCGAAGCTAAAGTGAGTAGAGAAAGGGAGACAGAGAATTTGAAACGGGCTCTGCTCGGAGAGCAGAGAGCCGCATGGCGGGGCGGGGGCTCAAACTCACGAACCAAGAGATCATGACCTGAGCTGCAGTCAGTCACTTAAGGGACAGAGCCACCAAGCAGAGATGGAAGTTGAAATTGAGCAGAGTTGTAAGATGAAATCATCAGTGTTCAAGTGGCATGTAAAGCCAAGGGATTAACTTGACTTTGGGAGTGAGGACAGATAGAGAAGTGGTAGGAGGACCGAGGCCCTTGAGTATGAAGAGGTTGGGGCCATGCCAGGAAATGAGCAAAGGAGACTGGCAAGGAACACCCTCGGGCGGGCAAAACACCAAGGAAAGCCAAGTGAAGAAAATGATTTCAAGGAAAAGGAAACCGATTTCAGGAGCAGCGGGGTCGAATCTTGCCTGAAGGCTGAATAAGATAAGGATTGGGAGCTCCTCACTGGAGGCGACACATGGAGGTCCCAGGCACTCAGGACAGGAGTCATTTGAGGGGCTGGGGTGTAGGTTGTAGGTGCATACAACCTAACTGGAGTGCCAACAATGGGGCATGGGAGGAAACGTATTTGAGGCAGCAGATAACGTAAACGCCAAGAAATAGCACAGTAGCTGGAAAATGATGCGGGTGGAAGAAACGGATGATGCTGGGGAACGCAGATAAGTGCGGGAGCCTCAATTAGGAGACAGAGGATAGGACCCAGTTTGCCACGGAGAGGTTGGCCTTCGTAAGGCAGTACAGGAAAACAACCCCATGCACACCCATTGAGGTCTTTTTTCTTTTTAGAGCTGGATTCATTTGTCCTCCGTGACTTCGGGCTGTTGCTGTTGCCCTAATGGATACAGAAAGCCTACCGTCCTGATCCAAATATTGAAACAATTTTTTAAATGACTAAAAAAACATGGGGGCACCTGGGTGGCTCCGTCGGTGAAGCACTCGACTTCGGCTCGGATGATGATCTCGAGTTTGACGAGTTCAAGCCCCACATGGGGCTCTGTGCTGACGGCTCGGAGCCTGGAGCCTGCTTCGGATTCTGGGTGTCCCTCGCTCTCTGCCCCTCCCCCGCTCATGCTCGGTCTCTCTCCGTATCAGGAATAAACATTAAACGGGGTTGTGGGTTGGGGCGCCTGGGTGGCTCAGTCGGTTAGGCGGCCGACTTCGGCTCAGGTCATGATCTCACGGTCTGTGAGTTCGAGCCCCGCGTCGGGCTCTGTGCTGACAGCTCGGAGCCTGGAGCCTGTTTTGGATTCCGTGTCTCCCTCTCTCTGACCCTCCCCCATTCATGCTCTGTCTCTCTCTGTCTCAAAAATAAATAAACGTTAAAAAAAAAAATTTAAACGGGGTTGTGGGTAATGAGTGGCATTAGCCTTAGTTTACATAGCTACAAAACACAATGCACGCTAAGTAAAGAGCATCGGTACCAAATAACACCGCAAAGCCACCACAGCGACTTCAGTATCAGTATCTTTTGTATCTGAGCCACGCTGTTGGAAAAACACCCCAACTACATGGTTTATGGAGATCCATCACCTGATGTCATGACACAAACTTCAGACCGAATCTCTCTCTAGTCTGAGACGGGTCACTCCAATCAGAGAGGCACTCCCTCTGTGGCATCTCTCAGAAGCTGAGGAGTTGGTGGTTATCGGATAGAGTCTGTCTGTGGCCACAGAACTGAGGCTGACCAAGTTCTGGCTAAATGAGGACACGAAGCCCCACCATTGAGCCTCTTGAGTTCTAGATAAATAAGTTACCTGGAAATGACATTACAATTGATTGCAGAAACGCTGTGTGTCATATAGTGGCTGTGAAAAGCAGCACCAAAATTCTAACCATTGTTAATCACACACACACACACACACACACACACACACACAATCAATTGGTTTTCTTGAATTCGTTTACTCTATCACGCTTGTCTACACTGCAGACAGCACAGTAAGGTTAAGAGCACAGGTTTTAAGAGCCAGACTGCCAGGGTCAAGTCCCAGCTTCACCATTTACAAACCGTATAACTTTGGGCAACTTCCTGAACATCTCTGGACCTGTTTTCTCATCTATAAAATGGAGGTAACTAACAGTACCTATTTCATATGGTTACTAGGAGGATAAAAGAGAATTGCTATCCACAGTAAATATTATAAACTCTTATTTTCCATCGGGGAACTGAAAACTGACCCAACATGGAACAATTACACAGAAGTGGGGCGCCTGGGTGGCTCAGTGGGTTAAAGGTCCGACTTCAGCTCAGGTCATGATCTTGTGGTTCGTGGGCTTGAGTCCCGCGTCGGGCTCTGGGCTGACAGCTTAGAGCCTGGAGCCTGCTTCAGATTCTGTCTCCCTCTCTCTCCGCCCCACCCCTGCTTGGGCTCTGTCTCTGTCTTTCAAGAACGAATAAACCTTGGGGCGCCTGGGTGGCTCAGTCGGTTAAGCATCCGACTTCGGCTCAGGTCACGATCTCACCGTCCGTGGGTTTGAGCCCCGCATCGGGCTCTGTGCTGCCAGCTCAGAGCCTGGAGCCTGCTTCACATTCTGTGTCTCCCTCTCTCTCTGACCCTCCCCCGTTCATGCTCCGTCTCTCTCTGTCTCAAAAATAAACGTAAAAAAAAAATTTTTTTTTAAAGAATGAATAAACCTTAAAAAAAAGGTGAGTGACTGCTGAGGGTTAAATACATAGAATATGGTGGGGTTAACAAGTAAACCAGGGCTCCCAACTGCAGGTTCAGTCATGCCTCCAACTTGACCTGGGATGTGGGGTCTTCCCGAGAGGGTACTTAGTTGCCCAGGGAGAGATGCCTTGTTGTAAGTACGATGTTTTTTAGCAGGAGAGTTTGGGAATCCCCAGGGTATTTCTGACAGGACTGTGGTCTCCACCCTGAATACTGTCAAAGTGCCCGGCCCTCCCTGGTTCTCCCTCACATAAGGTGGCTTGAGGCGCCCAGGATTGTTCCAACCAGGCCTGTCACCACTTGTCCCTTACTTTTAGCCCTGGATTTAATAAGACAGATCCCAACAGATTAGGGAAATAAAGAGACGATGCTATGGATGGCTTCCATATTCAAAATTATACAAATTTTAAGAGGAGCAAGGAATGCACGTGCCCTCAGAAGAGGGTCTCAGGGTATTAAAATTTAAATTTGGGGGCGCCTGGGCGGCTCAGTCGGTTAAGCGTCCGACTTCGGCTCAGGTCCTGATCTCACAGTTTGTGAGTTCGGGCCCCGCATCGGGCTCTGTGCTGATGGCTCGGAGCCTGGAGCCTGCTTCAGACTCTGTGTCTCCTTCTCTCTCTGCCCCTCCCCCAACTTGTGCTCTGTCTCTGTCTCTCAAAAATAAATAAATGTAAAAAAAAAAAAAAGTTAAAGCAGAATAATGCTTTTAAAATAATTTAAATTTGTATCACCTATAGACCCTGTGCCCTAAAAATCAGTAAGTGAAATATTGGTTTGATTGTGCCCCAAATATCTATTCTTCTAACTCACTTCGTGCAGTCCAAGGCTGGGCTCTGGGTCAGTAGAAACATAGGGGACAGAGACCCTGCCCTCCAGAATTCAAGATGCAATTAGAGAGACCAGATACAAAGATTAAGAAAGATAACGAATAACCTAAGGCAATTTGTGGGCTCTAAATTAGTGAAACAGACAATACCTTAAGCTCTGGAAGGCTTTCTTCAAAGGAAATGTACAAAAAAAGCCCAATACGTAAATCAGATCAAAGCAAGTGACCTGGCAGAAGGTGGAAGAGCCCCAGCGTGCAGCTCTGTTCTCTGTTGCCTGCCCCCCAGCCTCGAGCCCCAAAAGTGCCTAGCCTTCAGAATGCTCGAGATGGAGAGGTAGGGTGTGCTCTCAAAGGTGAGCGGCACCACAAGCCGGTAAGAACTGCAGAGACAGGTGTGGAGGACTAGAAAAAACTGGCAGCACAATTTCCCCTTTCTGATTTAAATTCTAATCCTGAACCTCGCAAGGCAGCTAGCTGCGCAGCAAGCCGGAGTAGCCTGGGAAGGGCGGGGTGAAGGGCAGAGTTCAAGAGCATTGCCCACTGGCAGAGAGAACTGCTGGGAGCCACACCTCCCATCCCAACCAACCTGGCCTCTTACCCCGGCTCTCACCCAAGGCTCCCCATCTCAGAGGGTGATCACTGTGTAGGGAGGCGCATAAAGAGGGGGATCCCAACCAAAGGTGCCCCTGAGGGCTAAAATACCAGATACAAATCTCCCAATTTTTCAAGAGGAAAAAACACCATAGCGTTTATAGCACATCAGGGTGGCAGGTGGCGTTACATCTGTCTCCAGCCTCAGAAGGTAGCAAGGACCTGGGCGGGCTCTGAGCGTCTGCCTTCAGAGCCCTGTTCCTCGCTGGGAGACCTAGGAAGGACACGTGCACACTCATGGGGTTGCTAGAAATAGCTCTGGAGCTCTTATCTCAAAATGTATTTCTGGGGTTTTGAAGATGGGTCCCAAGACTCTGTTCTCAGTAGCTCTGGTTGGACTTTACAGAAAGCCAAGTGTGAGGTCTGAGGAATCAGGGGAGTTCTACCTAAGGTGTATCCCATACATCAGAATGAAACCGCCCTTACGGGGGCACCTGGGTGGCTCAGTGGGTCAAGCTCCCGACTTCGGCTCAGGTCATGATCTCACGGTCTGTGAGTCTGAGCCCCGCGTTGGGCTCTGTGCTGAAGGCTCGGAGCCTGGAGCCTACTTCTCATTCTGTGTCTTCCTCTCTCTCTCTCTCTTCCCCTCCCCCACTCATTCTCGTTCTCTCTCTCTGTCTCTCTTTCTCTCAAAAATAGACATTAAAATTTTTTTTAAAAAACAAGAAAGAAACAACTCTTACCAAGGTAATGAGGGGATGGCTCCACAAAGGCAACCACTGACATGAGACATTTAATCGGAGCTTGAGGGCAAAGACCTGAAGGAAATCTTGATCATCTTGCTGACAGCATGTAAGATTTTGGCAATGGTTTGGGCCAGTTTTCAGGTAAAAGGAAAACAACAGGCTGAAGAGGATGAGCACACAATAGGCTTCATTGGAAAAGTGCCTTCTGCTGGAGGCTTTATGGAAGCCAGGTCTATTGGTGGGAACGCAAACGAGTGTGGCCACTCTGGAAAACAGTATGGAGGTCCCTCAAAGTTAAAAATAAAACTATTCTACTCTGATACAGTAATCACACTATTGGGGGTTCACCCCCCAAAATACAAAAACACTAATTCAGGGGCACCTGGGTGGCTCAGTCGGTAAAGCGTCTGACTTCGGACAGAGCCTGCTTCTGATCCTGTCTCCCTCTCTCTCTATCCCTCCCCGACCAGTGCTCTGCCTCTCTGGCTCTAAAGAATAAATAAATGTACAAAAACAAATTAAAAGAAAAACACTAATTCAAAGGCCATATGCACCCCCCCCCATGTTTACAGCGGCATTATGGCGATAGCCAAATTATGGAAGCAACCCAAGCATCCATGGATAGATGAATGAATGAAGACGCGCGGTGTGTGTGTGTGTGTGTGTGTGTGTGTGTATAATGGAGTATCATTCGGCCATAAAAAATGAGATCTTACCATTTGCGACAAAAGGGACAGACCTGGAGTGTGTAACGCTAAGCAAAATAAGTCGGTCAGAGAAAGACAAATACCATCAAATACCGAGCAAAGAAAAATATCGACAAATACCGAGCAAAGAAAAAACGAGAGACAAAGGAAGAAAGAGACTCTTTCACTATAGAGAACAAAGTGATGGTTACCAGAGGGGAGG
>NW_024420586.1:22889209-22890496 GCF_014898765.1 Herpailurus yagouaroundi
CAAACAGGTGATGGGGATGAAGGAGGGCACGTGTTGTGATGGCATCACAACTCTTCATCTCAGGGCTGTGAGTTCGAGCCCCATGTCGGGCAAAGAGATTTATTAAATAAATAAACTGGTTTTAAAAAGGTGTTTTTGAGAATATACCCTCCCCCCCTCAAAGAGACAGTCAGCCAGGTCTAACTAAGGAATTTCTAGGTGTAACCCTCCTCAAACATTCACATCTAGTCCCTTCATCTTCCACTCACCAAATAGAGGTCCTGAACTAATCCCATGCCAGGCCGGCCTTTGCACTTGGCCTTGAAGTATATTCAGATCTTCCCCCTGACCTTTTGAGAACACCAACGGTAGTCTTAGAACAAGATACACTTTCCTCTCCTCCCCCCCCCCCCCCCCCAAAAATTTGGGGGGGGGGGGCGCTTGGGTGGCTCAGTTGGTCAAGCATGCGACTCTTGGTTTTGGCTCAGGTCATGATCTCTCAGTTCATGAGTTCAAGTCCCACATCGGGCTCTGTGCTGACAGTGCGGATCCTGCTTGAGATTCTCTCTCTTCCCCTCTCTCTCTCTCTCTCAAAATAAATAAACTTAAAAAAACAAATAAAAATATTTTTATTAATAAGGATGTTCTTAAAAAGCACGTACAGGGGCGCCTGGGTGGCGCAGTCGGTTAAGCGTCCGACTTCAGCCAGGTCACGATCTCGCGGTCCGTGAGTTCGAGCCCCGCGTCGGGCTCTGGGCTGACGGCTCGGAGCCCGGAGCCTGCTTCGGATTCTGTGTCTCCCTCTCTCTCTGCCCCTCCCCCGCTCATGCTCTGTCTCTCTCTGTCTCAAAAATAAATAAAACGTTAAAAAAAAAATTTAAAAAAAATTCAGTAGGAAAACATATAAAACAATATAATATAGAAGTCTTTTCAAAGCAAGATGTATATATATATATATATATATATATTTAAGACTATTTATGTTAAAGGGGGAGGGGCAGAGAGAGAGGGAGAGAAGGAATCCCAAGCAGGCTCCGCACTGTCAGTGCAGAGCCCAACGTGGGGTTCGATCTGAACCGTGAGATCCAGACCTGAGCTGAAATCAAGAGTTGGCTGCTTAACGAACTGAGCCACCCAGGCATCCCCAAGGGGTGTATTTTTTAAATATTGCTTTAAATAATAAGGCCGTTCTGTATTTTCTGTGGAATTTCAATTGTTAGCAAGCAAAAGGTTAATATTCAGTGAACCATGACAACAAAAGCCTGTATGTCCGTGTTCAAGGTTTTTTGAAAAGGTTATATAGGGGGG
>NW_024420586.1:22890596-22895417 GCF_014898765.1 Herpailurus yagouaroundi
ATGTCCGTGTTCAAGGTTTTTTGAAAAGGTTATATAGGGGGGAAAAAATCTTTATTTTTCTTAAAATTGACAGTTACTGTCTATAACTGAGAAGATGGTTCTATTTGTGTGTTATTTTAATAGCCACATATACCTCTTCTTTTTTTTGGTGGAGATAAGTGGTAGAATCTTCTCAAAATGTAATTTTAAGAGGGCAGAGATCATTTCTTTTTCGGGCAGCTAAAGCACACCTCTAATTAAAACTAAGAAGCATGGGGCGCCTGGGTGGCGCAGTCGGTGAAGCGTCCGACTTCAGCCAGGTCACGATCTCGCGGTCCGTGAGTTCGAGCCCCGCGTCGGGCTCTGGGCTGATGGCTCAGAGCCTGGAGCCTGTTTCCGATTCTGTGTCTCCCTCTCTCTCTGCCCCTCCCCCGTTCATGCTCTGTCTCTCTCCCAAAAATAAATAAACGTTGAAAAAAAAATTTAAAAAAAATAATAATAATAAATAAATAAATAAATAAATAAATAAATAAAATAAAACTAAGAAGCAGACATTTGGTCTTCTCCCAGGACTATGAGAAAAGGTTTCGTTTTAGAAAGCCAGCAGACCAGATTGTTCTATTTGCTGTTCCGTCCACCTATCCTTTCGGTCTGGGCTAAATTCTGTCTTCATCGATTTTAGCGTTCTGACATTTAAAACAGCAGTTAGGTGTTCCAAAATGCCTGAGAATGACAGATCGCGCCAGATACCACGGGTCCACTACCTTTTACAAATCTGTGACCACTTGGGACACTGAAGAAAGGAACCTGTTTGGATGGTGGATGGGAGCCCCGGGACCTCTCCACTGCTGAGGCTTTGCAACTCAATCTGTGAGTCTCCGGGCACAATCTCGACATTTAAAAACGGAACTCTGGGGCTCGTGGGTGGGGAGTTCGAGCCCCAAACTGGGTGTTAGAGATTACTATAAATAAATAAATAATAAAGAAGTAAAAAAAAAAAAAAAAAATAGAACATAGGCGTTTTCTTCGCAAGAAATTAATTATTAATGCCACTTGATGTTAACACAGCCGGATTCTTACAGTGCATTGTATTCTGACTTTTCCACCCTACTATTTCGTACTTAGCAGGGATCTCAGCAAGGTTAACAGCCCCTAGCGCTGCTGACTGGTTGATGGTTATCTAAGTCTCAGGGGCAATGTTAAGAGCAGCCTCTAAATACCTTGGACAAAAGAGTCCTTCACGCCGAATGGCCACCAGCTAATTATTACCTCCACAGTGGAGAGATGAAATGAAGTAGAAGCCAAATTTATACGATGGGAAATCTGGGCTTGAGGAAAAGAAGTGAACCCTGAAAATGAGAACCTAAAAAAAAAAAATCATGGACCGCGGAAATCGCCAAGGCAATCCTTTTCGTGAGCGAGCTGTAGTCAACTACTCTCTGAGAAGTCTAGAAATAATATTTAGATAGATATAGCTATGTGCTAAGAGGGATGCCTCCAGCTGAAATTTCTTCCACACAGCTCAGTGACGAAGGGAGGGCCCTGGTTTTAGTGTCTTTTCTGTGTTAATTTGAAGTCACGGTTATTGGGGCGCCTGGGTGTTTCAGGTGGTGGAGCGTCCAACTTCGGCTCAGGTCATGATGTTGCGGTTTGTGAGTTCCAGCCCCGCGTCGGGCTCTGTGCCGTCAGCTCAGATCCTGGAACCTGTTTCCGATTCTATGTCTCCCTCTCTCTCTCTCTCTCTCTCTCTCATTCTCTGTCCCTCCCCTGCTCGCACTGTCTCTCTCTCGCTCGCTCTCAAAAATAAACATTAAAAAATAAGTCACAGTTGCTCCACATGAGCACTGTTGATATATTTGGAGGCCCTGGCCTCCACCCCTTAGGTGACAATGAAAACCCCGTTCCAAACACTGCCAAATGTCCCCTGGGGGCCAAGTCAGCTGAGAACCAGTGTTATAAGTCCCCAAACACACCCATCCGTGTATCCTCTCCTTCAGATCCTCCCCCCGCCCAACAAAAGCCAAACTGAACCACCCCGCTCAATTGATTTTCTTTCAAACCTATAAACTCACTTCAACGAAGTGGGTGGGGGTGGTTTCCCCACTTTTTCCTTTCTGCTGAAGACTTCACAGCCTCTCGAGCCGTTACCTGTCTCTTTCAGGTACCTTGTTTTCCAGGTACACTCCTACCTTGAACGTGGCAATTACAGTCAAAATGATACAACTAAGGATTGTGATTTATGCTATCTTTTCGCTCCCCGTAGGAGGAATGCAAGTCTTTAATTTTTAGGAAGAACACCGGAACTAAATAAATACTTAGCACTTTAAAGGAAATGCTTTTTACACTTCAATGAATTCCTGCCAGGAGGCACGGACTGAAAAATGCAGCACTCCTCAACAATGATGTCTAACAATAATAGCCTCCAGTACTTAACAGCCTCCCACCCGTGTTTCTATGGTGATACTTGAACTCAAAAGGTCTGAATTTAAACTACCTAACTAATCTGAAGAAAATCCTTTCCCTCCTTCCTTGGAGCATTTTTTTTCAAAGTCATTTGTTGGGGGAGGGCGGAGAGGAGAGAGGAACGCTTCCCCAGTTTTAGTGAGGCGGACGTGAGACCTTCTCAAATCGGGACGGAGGATAAAACTTCTAAGACCAATCTTCGGAGCCTCGTTTAACCGCTTTGCAATGAGGAAAATACTAGGCACTGTTCAAGGAGGCGCAGAGTTGAAGCACGCCAGCAGCGTTGAAACTCATGGGCAAAATACTCTTCCCAGCTGACATATACCTGACATATACTCCCCCGTGTTCCGTAGGGACGATACACCCCGGCGACGAAAAATACGTTCCGTTTCCTCTAAGGGCACATCCAACCCGTCAGACGGGGCGACAACAGCAAAGAGCTGCTGAAATCCTGAGACCCAAGCTGCGAGGCATCCTGAAGAGCCAGCCCTTCTCTCCCAAGAAAAGTTAGGAGCCACGTTCAGATATGGCAGCGTCTGAAAATCACGGGAGGAGGATTTCAAAATAACCCCCTGATAAACTGCTCAACGGGCGTGGCGTTTCAGGTTCTCGATCTCACGTGAAATTTCCCCATTTGTGGCACATGGCGGTCAAATGGAAATTTTCCCTGTGTTCTGGAGCACTCGAAGGGGTTTAAGAGGCCTCTGGCTGACACAGGCATACACCTTTGAAAAACGTGGGCTGTAGCTTTAAAAGGTGTCAAAGGAAAAGCAGATGAAATACTGTAATCTCCACCCACTGTCACTTAAGACATACAGCCCACGCACTCCGCACGCCCAGCCAGCATCCTGCATCCACCCTTTCGGTCAAGCCCACTGCATTAGACCATGGAAACTCAGGATGTGTGGCCACAGGGCCCCCTGCTCTGGCTCCAGCTGGCCCACCACGTGGCGTGGCCGTGACCTTAGTCACACTTCCCCCTGACATCCTGTGAGTGGGCTCAAGCTGGAGCCAGACCTTCCCACCGTGACAAACCCTCCCTCCCTGAAACATTCCATTCTCTTCTAACAACCAGAAGCTTCCTGCTCCCCACCCCTCCTGAACAACAGGTCTTTGAATATCATGCACCACCCTGGTGACCCCTTTAACCATTTAGCGCAAAGGGAGGGATTTGCAACTTCACTCTGGATGTTCACAGAAGCGCGCTCTCTCTCTCTCTCTCTCTCTCTCTCTCTCGCGCGCGCGCGCGCGCGTTAACTAAACGATTTTCACGATCATCACTTCTCCAGGAATTACAATAAGCACATAGGACCTTGGGAATGGAAAACAGGATGCTGAAAAATGTGCACAACAAAGCGATCTTCATTAAAGAAATGCTTCTTCCCTTAGGAGACAGAGGGTGCCTGCTGGATTCAGATTTACAGAAGCATGACCTTCCCGGTCCTTTTCTAGTCGGGACTAGAAGGATTTCAGAAATCTTGGGAGTTGTGGAGGCGCCTGGGTGGCTCAGTTGGTTAAGGGTCCCCCTTTGACTCAGGTCGTGGTCTCATGGTTTGTGAGTTCAAGCCCCTCGGCTGTCAGCCCGGAGCCTGCTTCAGATCCTCTGTCCCCCTCTCTCTGCCCCTCCCGGCTCGCGTGAGCTCTCTCTCTCTCTCCGAAATAAATAAACTATAAAAAAATTATTTTAAATAAAAAAAGAAATATGTGAGTTGTATGCCTAACCCCGGTCTTTGAAAAAGAACGTTCGTTTAAATAAAACCGATTTAATGAGAAAAGTACTCCCCGTTTCCTTTCAGCTGTAGAATCAAGAAAGAACCAATTGTTTGTTTCATCAGGTGACCGGCAGTATTAGTCCTACCTCCCTCCTAAAAGATGCATGTGGGTCCTAAGGTGGTTTCTCAGGCAAAGACGTAAAGCTGGGTAAGAGGCAGTTGATGCACTCATTGTTTAGACCCCTACTATTTTCCATATTCACAAAATGGCCAGAGAGGTTCCGGCAAAAAAGAGAGCGCCCGCACTCCATCGTCCTGCTTTTCCCAGGGTACCAGACTAGAAAACCTGCAGAGACTGCACAGAGCAGCTAGGAAAGACAGGAAAGGTTAGGAAAGACAGGAATTCAAAATGCCACCAAAGGGCCAGTGAGTTTCCCAGGACTGTCTCCTCCAGTATTACCCCACGGCCTGACCCCAACGCACTGTCAGCTTTGGCTCGGGGAGCAGGAAAGAACTCCTGATGCTCAGAGAGCGGGGGAAATCCCCCGGTTATTTTTTGTTTTGTTTTGTTTTCCTTCGCTCTGTCCTCTCAGGTCACAACCCCCCCCCCGCCACCCCCCAGGGGCAATGGCAGCCTGCAGGGCCAGAACTCTGAAGGGGGCGGGCG
>NW_024420586.1:22895517-22898899 GCF_014898765.1 Herpailurus yagouaroundi
TTTTTTTTTTTTTTTTTTTTTTTTATTCTCTGTCCTCCTGACCAAGCTTGGTAGCTAAATGACCGAAACAGGGAAGCCCCTTGCAATCGGGAAGTACTAAAGAAATTAAGTAGAGGGAGCAACTCAGGAAAAGGCACCCCATAAATTGTTTATAAACTCCTGTGCTCACCCACGAGCTTTGCATGGATGGATCTCGTCCTTCCCCCCCCCCCCCACTTAAGTTCATTTATTTTGATAGAGAGAGCGATTGGGAATCCCAGCCGTCCACACAGAGCCCGATGCGGAGCTCGAACCCATGAACCGTGGGATCATGACCTGAGCCGAAGACGGACGCTTAATCGACTGAGCCACCCAGGCCCCCCCCGCCCCCAGCATGGATCTCATCCTAAACAGCCTACCTGAGACTAAGAACACCGGGGGGGGGGGGGGGGCACAGTCACAGGAGGTTGGGTTAGAACTTGCTCTCTGAACATAACCAAGTCGACTGCCGGCTAAAACAAAGGTATCGACATTCTCCATGGGATTTAAACAAGATCCAGAGGCTCGTAACATAACATTCAAAACGTCCTGGCTAAAATCCAAAGGACCTGAAAGCAGCTATTAGAATACTGCTCCGGCAACCAGTCACAGGCAACCGTGAAACCTACGGGAGAAGTCTGGGCAGAGACACAGAAGCTGGGCAATTCTAGGACTGAGAAATGAAATAACGGAAAACAAAACCTCCTGGACAGGCTGAACACAGCATGGAGAGAAGAGAACAGAACAGGACAGAACCAGGGAAATTGGCCGATCTGTACAACAAAGAGATACGGGATTGAAAACAAAACAGCAGAGCCCCAAGGGATTCAAGGGACAGTAAGAGAAGGTCTGTCATTTTGTGTCCTGGAAGTCCCAAAAAGGGAGGAGAGAGAGGGCATGGCGGAAAACAAAACAAACAAACAAAAGCTTAACAAACTAGTGGCTGAGAATTTGCGAAATTTCCCCAGAGGCACAAATCTACAAATTCAAAACGCAGAGCAAACGTCACCTAGGATAGGCCCAAAGAAAAAACGAGACCCAAAACAATCTTGAAGGCAGCGAGGGAGAAATGGCCTATTACCTAGAAGCACAAAAACTCAAAAGGCTACAGATTCCTTACTGGAAACCGTGGAGGAGACAAGGAGGTGGCCCAGTATTTTTTAAGCACTTCGGGAAAGAACTGCCAACACTCAGTTCTATATCCAGCGAATCTGTCTTTCAGGAATGAAGGTGAAACACAGATACTCTCAGATCTAAGAAGCTCACTCACTGGCAGCTGACTTCCTCTAAGATAATAGCTAAAGAAAGCTCTTCAGACAAAAGGGAAATGATACCACGATGGAAACGGGGAACATTAAAAATTAGGAAAGAGCAGCAGAAATGGTAAACATCTGAGTAAATATAACACACCATACGTCTCCTCTTGAGCTCTTTGTTGAAAGCAAGAATTATAACATTGTCTATGGGGGTTTCAGTGTATGCCATTGTAACCCGAAGATAAATGTAACAAAAGAAGAGGGGTAAGGTCTCCACACTGCACTTCAAGAGGTAAAATGCTGACTCTGAATCCACCATCAAGTATGTATATTGGAATCCTTACAGCATGCACCCAAACACGCAAACACGCGCGCGCGCGCACACACACACACACACACACACACACACAAAGACATAGGAGGCAGACAAGAGATCAATTAAAATAAAACACTAAGGAACATTAAAATAACGCAAAAGAAGGCAGAACACGGGAACCCAGAATGAAAATCAAGGGAAGAAACTGAAAAGAAATAAATAATCAAACGGTAGGCATAAATCCAAGCAGATCAATAACTGTATTCGACTTAAATGGTCTAAACATGTAAATTAAAGGACAGAGACCGTGAGAATGAATTAAAAAATACGAGCCAACTATATCTCAACAAAAACTCACGTGAAATATACTATTAATAGGTAGGTTAAAAGTAACAGGAGGGAGAAAGGGATGATATGCAAACACTGCTCAAAAGAAAGCTGGAGTGGGGGTAGGTGCCTGGCTGGCTCAGTCGGAGGAGCGTGTGACTCTTGATCTCGGGGTTGTGGGTTCGAGCCCCAAGTTGGATATAGAGACAACTTAAAAAAACAGATGGAGTGGCTATATATCTAGATCTATATCTATATCTATGTATCAGACAAAGCTGACTTCAAAACAAAGCCAACTGCCAGGGACAAAGAAATACATTACATAACAATAAAAAGGTCAAGTTGACAAGACAGGACGTGTTTGCACCCAACAACAAACCTTCAAAATAAAGGAAGCAAAAACTGACAGACTTCGGAGAAAGAGATAAATCTAAAGTTACGGTTGGAAGCCTCAACATTCCGCTCAGTAATATATGGAAATGGTAAATAGAAAATACCACCAACCAGCTAAATCTAGTATTTATAAAAAAAGTAACAAAAACAGAATATGTATTCTTCTAAACTACTCAAAAAACATTCACCAAGACTAACCATACCTCCAAGTATAAAACTTAAACAAATTGAAATAATACAGAGTATGTCTTCTGACCGTAATGAAATTAAACTAGAAATCAAAACAAAAGAGAACAGAAAACTTCTTTTTTTATCATTTTAATTTTTTAATCCTTTTTATTTTATTTTTTGAGAGACAGAGACAGACAGAATGAGAGCAGGGGAGGGGCAGAGAGAGAGAGGGAGACACAGAATCGGAAGCAGGCTCCAGGCTCCAAGCTGTCAGCACAGGGCCCGACGCGGGGCGTGAACCCATGAACCATGAGATCATAACCTGAGCCAAAGTCGGATGCTTCCTCGACTGAGCCACCCAGGCGCCCCCAACATCCTTCTAAATAACTTACAGGTCCAAAAACAAGTCTCAAGTGGGAACGTTTTTTTTGTATTGAACCAAAATAAAAATGCAACACAACAAAACGTGCGTGATGCAGCTCAAATAGTGCTTAGAGGGAAATTTACATGAGAGATTTGTATTAGAGAAAAAGTAAGGTCTCTAATCAATAATCTGTTTCCACCTGCCCTAACTACCAAAACACCACCGAAGCAAGGAGGGGAAGTAACAAGGACAAAGGCAGAAATAAACGAAATTGAAAGCTGACAAACAATAGAAAAAAAAATATCAATGGAAACCAAAGCTGGTTCTCCGACAATATCAAAATTGATAAGCCTCTAGCAAGACCGACGAAGAAAACACTCATTTCTTCCTAAGGAAAGAAACGGTGTCACCACAGATGCCACGGACGTTAAAAGGACAGGGGCACGTAACAACTCTACACACATAAATTTGCCCCCTAATATTGCTTCTATCTTTCGATGAATTTTTTTTTTTTTTTTTTTTTTTTTTTTTTTTTTT
>NW_024420586.1:22903899-22947879 GCF_014898765.1 Herpailurus yagouaroundi
GGGGTGCCTGGGTAGCTCAGTCGGTTAAGCGTCCGACTTCAGCTCCGGTCACGATCTCCTGGTTTGTGAGTTCGAGCCCCACACGTCGGGCTCTGTGCTGGCGGCTCGGAGCCCGGAGCCTGCTTCAGATTCTGTCTCCCCCTCTCTCTCTGCCCCTCTCCCGCTGGCGCTCGCGTGTCCTCTCTTTCTCTCTCAAAAATAAATAAAATGTAAAAAACAAGACAATTTAAAAAAGAAAAAGAAAAGAAGGGATTAAACGCCTTTGGGGGCGCTTACATGTCAAAATGAAAATCGAGTCATGCTGTTCACGAACCTATTTCCCAAGCTGTGGATCGGATAAGATTGGAGAGCATTCGATCTCTGAATGGTACGGAATGAACATTTATAGTACATCCGAACGAACTGGAAATCGTGATTCTACAGGAGAGACCATACTTCTAGCACCTGGCCCCAGCCCCAACCAGAAGACAGGAAAACAGGAGACGATCCCAGTTTAGGTTAAGGTGGCACGCAAAAAGCTGGAGGCAATTCTTTAATTAAATGTCCATAGAAATCCCTCTCTCTATTCATCTCTCACTCTCCTATAAGCAACAAGGTCTATGAAGGGTAGAAGACAATGACCAAATTGGATCTTACAAACGATTTCCTTTTAACAACTGTTTCCTCTGATTGTGAAAGCCAAATTTTGACGAGAAATGTTCCTTAACTACCACACCAAGTTCTACAGTATGTGTGCTTTTTCTTGCGCTCTAAAACTTCATCTAAATTAACCACCAGTTTGGGGGGGGAAGGGTATTTTGGGAGTCTGCCCTCAGCACCTCGAACCCTGAAAAAAGTCCGCTGAATTGAAGGCAAAATCACTCAAATTACCTCCAGCTTTACATGCAAATGTTGGCTTCTTCATGTTGAAGAAATTAAACTGAGAAAAAACTCATATGCTTTAATAAGAATTTCAATTCATTATTTCCAAGCCATTAGATTTCTTTAAAAAAAGCAAAATTGCTCATGAACTTGCCTATGGACTTGGATTTCGTTAAAGAAATACCCCATTCAATAAATTGTTCAAAGACCTTCAGATAATATCTTCACCAAGGAAACGAGGCTTTGTCTTCTCTATTCATGCCATTCAAATTCATGCATTTTGAGAGAATTTTCTTATTTATCATACTACAGGGGGAAAATTATTTATATAGAATTATAATATTATTATGTTCTCAACACATACACAATATAAAATTGAAGAGTGACCTAAGTGCCTGGAAATCCCAAATACTGAGAGAAAACAAAATGTAACAGAAAAAAACAATACGAGGGGCGCCTGCCGGGCTCAGTCGGTAGAGCTTGGGACTCCTGATCTCGGGGTTGTGAGTTCAAGCCCCACGGTGGGTGTAGAGATTACTAAAAAATGAATAAACTTACAAAAAGAAAAAGCAATGGGAAAATAAACTCATGTAAAGATTTTAGCTAAAAGGTGAATATGCAGTCATGTCGCAGGTTTAGATGAGTGTGATATGTTTTTCAAGATAAAATCATCTACGACATCATCATCCCCAAAACACATCTAGAAAAATCCATCTTTAATGTGATTACCTTTTTTCTTTGATCAACTAGTAAGTACCTACTACATGCTGGGCACCGGGCTGGAGTCTAATGGGGACTTAGAGACCGGTTCCCTAATCTGCATCAATAAAAATACGACAGATGGTGTGACAGGAAATGACAAGTCCCCTTATCTGTCTCAGGGTCAAGTGAAGTTGGGAAAAAGGAGTTCCAAGGAAAATGAACATTTAAAAATATTTTCGGGGTGCCTCGGTGGCTCAGTCGGTTAGGCGTCCGACTCTGGATTTCGGCTCAGGTCACGATCTCATAGTTCGTGGGTTCGAGCCCCATTTCAGGCTCTGCACTGACAGTGCGGAGCCTGCTTGGGATTCTCGCTCTACCTCTCTCTCTGCCCCTCCCCTGCTCTCCCTCCCTCTCTCTCCCAAAAAATAAACTGAAAAAATCTATTTTTTAAATATTTTCAACAAGGATGGAAAAAAAACAACAACAAACCATTTTCCGGTCAACACTCAGATCATTGCAAATTCCACAAGAGACTTTCCCATGTTTGTACCTTTTGGTCCGCTGCACTGTTGCTCAATTTTATAATCTTCATTTTTAAAAATATTCAATTGAAAAAATTTACAGATACGAAAAGGACGGTCGGGCAGTTCCTCTCTTTGTATGCCACGGTCAGCAACAAAAACTGAGAAAATAAACTCAAGCAAACCTTGTGTTTCCAGCTCACGGGCATCACCAACCAAGTTTTGTTTGTTTGTTGGTTGGTTGGTTGGTTTTTTCACATCGATTGGTTGTTCTGGCTTATCGGCGGCCACCTATGTTACTTCTCCAACACAAAAGCACAAGCAAGATCATCCGCCAAGAATCCCCCCGCCCCAAGAGACGAGTGGAAAAGGAGCCACCCTTGACAGACCTGATCTCTAACCACCCTAAGAGGACTCCTTTCGATAAAGGAGAGAGACAGAACCTTCCTTGTAGGGGTGAAATGAACTACTTCTGAATTTCCCAAAGGGAATCCTGACTTGTGTGACCAACTCGGCTGTCTTTTGAATTAAAGCAACCTTTAAATAGCTGTTCTATTTAATCTCCCTTCTAAATTCACTATTGTTACTCATTATGAGTTCACTGGCATTAGTCAGCACAAGGAGTTAGTCACTATATTTGTTAAACCACCAACCCCCCCCCCCCAAACTTTTCTGATTTTCCTTTCCCTCCGGTATTTGGCAATGTTTAAGGAGCCCAGTAACTATATGCAAGAAATGCTGCTGGGCCTTTTTTGTTTGTTTGTGGTTTCAACAGTGACCAAGTCCCCATTAATAAAAGGAGTACAACTCTTCATTCTTCTCGTGAAAAGGGGACCCTCGCCTTTAAACCTTCAGATGAAAAGTTTCTTCTTCAAACCATGGATCGAGAAACGGATACCATTCGTTCTCCCGACCAAAAGAAAAAAAAAAAAATCAAAGAGTAGGATTTCTGCTAACCACAGGGGAGAAATGGAAAATAATCCAGGGAACACCAGAGACCGTGCTGGCCTTTCCAAAGGACCGGTCACTTACGGCCCGTCACAATCGTGACAAGTTACCTCTTCAACATGATCGGTCAAGACCTCCTCGAATCGGCCATCAGTTCTGCTGGACTGAAGGCCAAAGCGTCCCTGCTGTGAGCAGGCCACAGGGACCTTGAAAGCCCTCTCCACTTTTCCTCTCCCTCCACACAGAACCACCTCAAAGCAGAGACCCCTCCAGAACCTTCCCTAATCGCTGGCTGCCAGCCACTGCTTGCTCTTGGAACGCTTCCAACGCTTACCATATCCTGCTTCTTCACGACCTACCACATACCTCCATCCTCTCTTCCCGAGTAAACGGTACGCTCCTTCTAGAAGGTGTGTCTGACTTCAGCCCAGGTCACGATCTCGCGGTTCGGGAATTCGAGCCCGACATCAGGCTCCGGTGCTGACAGCTCGGAGCCTGGGGCCTGCTTCGGATTCTGTGCCTCCCTCCCTCTCTCTCTGCCCCTCCCCTGCTTGTGCTCTGTCTCTCTCTCTCTCTCTCTCTCTCTCTCCCTTTGCCCTTGTCCCCTTCCTCCCTCAAATAAAAAAAAAAAAAAAAAAGAATGCCTCATAAAGGTATCGAAGTAAAATTTTAAAAAAATCTTCAATCAACCACTCTGCTTTCTTACCACCTCCCCCCTCCTGGCGGGGAGGGGGTGGGGAGGAGAAAGGGAGTGGAGAGGGGAAAAGAACTAAGAGAAAGGCCAGGGTGGTAAAGGCACAAACTTCATGTTACAGCGAACAGAATCTTTACAGCATGCTCCTCATACGGTCTCATTCCCAACGGCTTTTAAAACTGCACTTCCTGGGGCGCCTGGGTGGCGCAGTCGGTTGAGCGTCCGACTTCAGCCAGGTCACGATCTCGCGGTCCGTGAGTTCGAGCCCCGCGTCGGGCTCTGGGCTGACGGCTCGGAGCCTGGAGCCTGTTTCCGATTCTGTGTCTCCCGCTCTCTCTCTGCCCCTCCCCCGTTCATGCTCTGTCTCTCTCTGTCCCAAAAATAAATAAACGTTGAAAAAAAATAAAAAATAAAAAAAAATAAAACTGCACTTCCTGAATAATTGATAGAAATTCTGCGACAAGATCCAGAGGCTTGGTTTGGTAACATCTGACAAAATGATGGAAAAGACCGCACCCTACGCTTCCGATCTGTGCGTTTCCTCGCGTGCAGATTTTACCTACAAAGCCTTTGAAAAACAAACACTGAACTACTAATGCAGAAGCATTTGGGGAAAAGTGGTTTTTGTTTTTTGTTTTTTTTGCCACATCGGAAAATAAGATGGGCTCATGGATGGCTAGACGAGCAACTAGATGGTTAGGTATTTGAAAAAGCAAGTATCTTAAGATGCTACTAATCCAGGTGGTAGGCATCTATGTGTGCCCACTCCAAAACTCTTTCCGCTTTGCTGTAGACTTGGGAGTTTTTCATAAAAAAAAAAAAAAGAAAGAAAGAAAAATTTTGGGAGGGGCGCTTGGGTGGCTCAGTGGGTTAGGCCTCCGACTTCGGCTCGGGTCATGATCTCGCAGTTTGTGGGTTCGAGCCCCGCGTCGGGCTCTGGGCCGACAGCTCGGAGCCTGGAGCCTGCTTCGGATTCTGTGCCTCCCTCTCTCTCCCTACCCTCCTCTGCTCATGCTCTGTCTCTCTCTTTACCAAAAATAAGTAAACATTTTAAAAAATTAAAAAAAAAAATGTTTGGAGACGAAACCCACACTGTAAACTTATCTTTAGAAGCCACTTGCCAAAAATCTTTGAAAAGTTTTTCTTTGGGTCTCCGAACGGTCATCCGCGAGGCAGAAAGTCCTTGCCTCCCTTCTCATCTGCCTCCTAAAAAGAACGATCCCTTGCTATGAGGCACACGGATCTGTCAGGGCCCTCACCGACTCGTGCCTGAAAGTCAGTCAGCTGACTGTCCCTGACACGTGGCAGTTACCTGTGCATCCCTGGCCCCTCAATCCCCCTCCCCCCTTGCCCTGTTCACCCCATACTCGGCCTCCGTTGCTGAAGCGCCTGAGGGTTGGGGAGCCCCAGGGAGTCACATTCCAAGCACACAGGCATTTCCCCCAGACACCTCAGGTCTCTCCTTCAAGCTGTTGGGCACGGCCACGGGCAATCCTCCTGCCCTCACCCACCCCACGGCACCCTGCTGGGCTTTCCTGGGAGGAAAAACAGCCACAGAGCCGGGCAAGGCCCGCCTTAGGGTGGGCCGGGGGATGGGGGCGGCCATTTTCCGGGACAGAATGGAGATCACTCACTCCTGCAGGGAGAAGGAAAAGAGGGGCTCCCACCCTCTGTTGCTCCTCCCTCACCCTTACCCCAAGAATAGTCAAGGAAAGGCTCACCCTCACAGCTCATACCTCTGAAAGACAGGACACGGCTGCCACTACGGCTTCTGGAAGAACAAGGAGGCCCGCCACCGTCCACATCAGGCCTCCCCAATCTGCCTCCTCCGTTGGCTCAGAGGAAGACCCTAGGTCAAGAAAAGGCGAGAGTAACGCTACAGGATTCAGTCTCCCAAACCATGTGTTCCATCTTCAAGTCAAACCTTTTGCCTTTCTGGCGCTCGGGCCACATTTAGACCAAACCCAGACCACGGAGCCCACTGTGTGTGTGTGCTTTCGCTGGAGCCAGAGCTGCTTCAACTCCGAGTCGGGGGCTGGAATCCACAGAGAGGCCCCGTGTGTGAGAAAACTCCAGAGCCCGGTGAGAAAACCCATTATCCACCCTAATGAGCTCATACGTCATCCATCTTCGCAACTGCTGCAACGGCTGCCTTCCCACCCCGCCCCTTTCCCCTTATCTCTTCCCTCTAGAAGATTCCTTGGGAGGGAAGCACAACTTGAGGAGAAAACGTCCATGTTCATCACACGCTCTCCACTGTCTTGCTTCCCAGGCGCACCATCCCCTAAAACGGCCAATCTGAGGGACTTTAATGCTAAGAGGGGTGTGGGGGGGGCCGGGGGGGGGGGGGGGGGGGGGGGGCGGAGTGTGAGCCTGAACCTCTTACACTGGAGTTTCAGTTGAGGAAATGCCAAGTTTTGCCAGTATAAAAAGCTGATACAAAACATCACCGGAAGTCTGATCTCTCTCAGCACGAGGGGCTCAGACTGGATTTTTCCACGGTCTCCGTGGTGCGGTTGCTTTCACTCGCAAGAAAAGCTTTCAGAAGAGCACTTTACAAAACAGGATACGCTACCTTCGCGGACGAATGGACACATAAGATGGAGTACAGGCAGGCAACGGAATATTATTCAGCCTTAAAAAAAAAAAAAAAGGAGGACGTCCTATCACATGCTACGACCTGGATGAACCTCGAGGGCATTACGCTAAGTGACATAAGCCAGTCTCAAGAAGGCAAATACGGTGGGATGCCATTTATACAAGGTGTCTAAAGGAGTCAAACGCCTGGAAACAGAAAGCAGAATGCTGGTTGCCAGGGGCTGGGGGAGCGGCGGGGGAAGCGGGGGGTGGGGCTGTTTAATGGGTACAGACTTTGGGTTTTACAAGATGAAAAGGTTCTACAGGTCCATTGCACTACTGTATCGTATACCTTTAAAAATGGCTAAAATGGCACATTTTATGGTATGTGAGTTCTTTTTTTTTTTTTAACCACGATTAAACACACACACACACACACACACACACACACACACACACTGCCTTCACCGTACGTTTTGGCCATTCTCAATTTCCAATTCAACATTTAGATATTAAAGGGCAGAGCCAAGTATCTCAGCGAGTTCTCTTACTGAAAATGAGAACCCTCGAATTAAAGTGCTTTGAAGATTCTGGAAGAATTACAAAGTACTCGAAACCACTGCTGGCGACAACCTTTGTCATTTGAAGCATGCATGACATTTTCGTAGCAGGAAGGATCCCGACATGCTTCTCGAATGGTATGCGTGGTATGCCAAATTGGCTTCTAAATCATATGGAGCCTTTTAGCGCAAGAAGGGATATATCACAAGACAGCCTTAGAGACGGAACACTGTGGCTATTATCACAAGGGCAGCAAAATGAATAATTCACGCGCAGAGGGAGTGTACAAGGCTTACGAACAACTGTGACTGGTTCCCTCGCTCCCGGGCCTCTCTTTACTTTCCCATTACTCCCAACACTGATCCATGACGCATTCTTCCGAAACGTAGAAGTTACTCTACGGAGACAACATTATTCGTAAGGAGCACAGTAACTCTTTTTTTTTTTTTTTTTTTTTTTTAATTTTATTTTTTTCAGCGTTTATTTATTTTTGGGACAGGGAGAGACAGAGCATGAACGGGGGAGGGTCAGAGAGAGGGAGACAGAGAATCGGAAAGAGGCTCCAGGCTCTGAGCCATCAGCCCAGAGCCCGATGCGGGGCTCGAACTCACGGACCGCGAGATCGTGACCTGGCTGAAGTCGGACGCTTAACCGACTGCGCCACCCAGGCGCCCCAGGAGCACAGTAACTCTTAAGTTGACAGAGCAAAAAGGCAGGGCAAACTCGCATCAGCCCGGCTTTCTTTTCGGAAAAGGATGACCTCAAAGGACACCTACACACTTTCTAAAGCTCGTGACTTCAACTTTCCACGGCTAAGAACGATTACGTAAGGGAGCGGACTCGAAATGTCCAAGGCTCGTTCTCCTGTAGAGAAATGTAATGAACGTTTCTGTATCTTGGCCTTAGACACTGAAAGACAGGTACTATGGAACTGCATTTCCCAGTAGCTCATGACTCCGTGGTCTTGGGGGGGGGATCTAGGATTCTGAACAAGTCTCCGTTGAGTTTCACCACAGGCATCATTCAGGCATGTGAGATCACCAACGAGGTGAAGAAATATATTTGCATAGTTTCTGTGTGATTTACATTAAGGGGCGCCCGGGTGGCTCAGTCGGTTGAGCGTCCGACTTCGGCTCAGGTCGTGATCTCACGGTTCGTGGGTTCGAGCCCCGCGTCGGGCTCTGTGCTGACAGCTCGGGGCCTGGAGCCTGCTTCGGATTCGGTGTCTCCCTCGCTCTCTGCCCCTCCCCCATTTATGCTCTCTCTCAAAAATAAACATTAAAAAAAAAAAGGACTCTTTACACGGTATTTGTTGTTCAAGAGGGTCTGAAGTCCCCTTCTTTTCAAAGGTGTTCGTGTTTTAATAGGAAGCATTAAAGATCTCTGACACACCAAAAAAGAAAGCTCTAATGAGAGCACTGGGGGACTCCTGGACGCCAGAGAAGACTTCTCCCAATGGCCAAAGCCTGTCCCTTCCATCCTCAAGGGCAGCCCCAGGCTCTCAACCTCAACCCCGACACCCCAGGTATGAACTGCTTCTCTCTGATCTAGCACAGCGGCCCCATGTGGGCATCAGCCCCCCCCCAAACCAGGCAGGGCGGGCTGCACACATGCTCACAAGGATGGGCATGTGGGATCCTCAGTCCAGGGTTCAAGCTCAGCACAAAAGCAGACGGCGGGGCCTCCTCAAACCAGCCCTCTCTTGTCCCTATCTAAAGACAGAGACGGAAGAGACACCTTTAACAACGCTTAAAAGCAGCTGGCCCCTCCAGCTTTCTAGTGACCCAACAGCAACACAGGGCGTCCCTCTAAACGGTTCCAGAATTAGAACCAACATCTGTACCTAGAAGCTGCAAAGAAAGAACAGAAACTTTGAATGAGTGTCCTCTGGGACAGTATTGAGATCCTACGTGGTCCGAAAGGGGCACATTGTGCACATGAAACCGACTGGTAGAATCAGGGACAATTCCTCCCATTAATGGTCAACATTCCCTACGTGGGGGCAGGGGGGTGGGGAGTCGGGAGTCAACAAAGGGGGTGTGTGCGTGAAGGTAATAACAATTCACTGCTGCAGAAATCACGCAAGTAACCTCAAGCATCAGTTTCCGCACTTCTAACTTGCGGAGAGCTCACAGGTCATCAGGGGGATGTCAGTCACACTTCCACTGTGGGGGGCTGGGGCTCACAGGGCCACTGGGTCTCACTGGGAACTGAGTTAACCCGCCACACCCATATTCTCTTCCCTCCCCATCTGCTCAACCAACAGTGAGCCAAATCCCACAACGAAACAAAGGGAACAGCAGCAAAGACAAGAGAAGGACAAGGGGTATGACGGTCAACTTTAAACCACACACGGAAGGGACATCTGGGTGGTGCAGTCGGTTAAGCGTCCGACTCGATCTCGGCTCAGGTCACGATCTCACAGTTTGTGAGTTCGAGCCCCACATCGGGCTCTGTGCTGACAGCTCAGAGCCTGGAGCCTGCTTCCGATTCCGTGTCTCCCTCTCTCTCTGCCCCTCCCCTGCTCATGCTCTGCCTCTCTCTGTCAAAAATAAAAATACACATCAAAAAAAAAAAATAAAAATAAAGATTAAAAAAATAGTAAACCACAGATGGAGAGTTCAGATATTTTAAAGAGAAATACTTAGGGGAAGAGAGAGAGAAAGGAGGGAATGAAAAAAAAAAAAGAGGACCTACTGTGGCAGTGACTTCACAAAGCACAGAGGAGAAACATGGGGACACAAGGGACCTTCTCCTCAACCCAAAGGAGCTGTACCGGTTTTACGACCAACCCAACGGCACCGTCTCCCCTTTTTCATATCCTGCCGTGTGCAGAAGTCCTCTGTAAATTGTATTTAATCAATTAATTGTTTTAAGTAGGCTCCACGCACCACACAGGGCTTGAACTCATGACCGTGAGATCACGACCCGGGATCAAGAGTCAGACGCTCCACTTTCCTTTCTTTTTCTTCCTTTCTTTTTTTTTTAAGTAGGTCTTTTGTAAAATTTTACTTTTTTTAAAGGTTTTTTTTCAATGTTTGCTTATTTTTGAGAGAGAGAGAGTGCAAACGGGGGTAGGGAAAGAGGGAGGGCGAAGAGAGGATCTGAAGCGGGCTCTGTGCTGACCGCAGAGAGCCCAGCACAGGGCTTGAACTCACGAACCGTGAGATCATGTGCTGAGCTGAAGTCAGACGCTCAACCAACTGAGCCACCCAGACGCCCCAGGACTTTGTATATTTTAAACCAAGGTTTACATGACACGAGTTTGACTTTTACTATGTCTCTCAGCCCTCAGTGTCAACTACCCTAAGAATGAATGTGTCTGAGGCTGATTAAAAGTCCTAAAAGGATACACTAAATAATCACTCTCGTATGAGTTATCTCCAATTCCCTTTGCACGGTCATATTTGCCTGGTGAAATCCAATGCTTCCTTTGTCTACACCATGCCTGTGCCCACTCGGTCAACAGCAGTCGCAGAAAAACACACCCCCACCAACTGTTCATTTTAATCATGGCCACCAACCTCAAATGGGCCCGGAGTACCTCCCGATTGATAATCGTACCGTCTTCCTGGCCCAATTAGTCTAAGATTCTCCCTAATGACTCTTCTACCCCCTCTGCTCTCTCCAATCTCCGATGCCTCTCCCCTATCTTCACTCTCGCCTTCCTATTCCACTGCCAGGCCAGGTACAACCATAACAGACTTCCCATAATCCCCCACCGTCATGGAAGTCCTCCTATCTACATCCGTGCCTACAACACTCAGGATGGGCTAAGCTCATGTGGTAGGAACAGCAAAGGATGCTCAATGTCCATAATGGTTCACTAAGGGTTCTGCTCTATGTGGTCCCTACTCAGGGATGTCGGCTGATGAGAAACCAGTGTTTGGAGTGTTGCTATTGGCCATGGAAGAGGGGGAAATAACTCAACGATGTTCGCACGGACAATGAAGGGCTAGCGCGGAAATGACGTGTGTCGCTTAGAACGATTCGCTGGCCACAAGCAGTCACGTGACCCCGCCATGCCATCAGGGGCCAGCAAGCACAATCCTCCCATGTGTCCAGAAGGCAGAGAGAGAGCGGACCCTGTCTGACCTTAGTGCTAATGACTTCCAACATGCCTACCTCCCCTACTACCTTCTTCTCCTATGAACATGCTAACCTCCTGGATGATGCCTACCCCCTCGTGTACTAGACCCTTCTCGCCTCTGCAGAGACATCAGTTGTTAACTGCCCCCAGTTTCTCTGGTTTCATGAATGTTCCTTCCTCTACTGCTACTCTATCCTCCTTATCCGCATATATACGTGACCACCACTTGGGTTTCTCCCACCTTAAAAACCAGAGTGGAAACCTTGACCTCGTGCCCCCTTCCAAGGACAGCCCCACTTCTCTGTTCCCGTACTTGCTAATTCCGGATCTCACTCCAATCAAGGATGGCCCCCCTCCGTGCCATCCCTTCGCCAAAAGGGTGCCTCTCAAGCTCTACCATGACCTTGGTATGGCCACAGCCAATGGTCCACCTTTAGTCCCCATCTTACTGAAACACCACTGAACACGCTTTCTGAAACGCTTTTCCCGTGTGACTCCCAAGACACTCAGCTTTCTTGGTTCTCCCTCCTACTTTTCCTGGCCGCAGCTGCTCGGTCTTTTATTGGTTCCTTCTGGGTGCCACAACTGTATCACAAGCAGGGTGTCCCAGGGCTCAGCGCTCAGTTGGCTCCCCCTCTCTCCCACGGCCGCCTCCCTTGGTGGCCTCATGCGAGCTCACGATTTTGAATGCCATCTGTACACTGATGGCTCCCAAATGTCTCACTTCTGCCCGGACGGTCTTAAACCAAGACATACTCAGCTACGCAAGCCAGTAGGCAATACCACCACGCGGACGGTGCCTCGGTCCGTTCCAGCTGCCGTAACACAAATCCCAAACACAAACATTTGTTTCTCACAGATCGGGAGGCCGAGAAGTCCAAGGCCAGGCAGCGTCTGGTGTGGGCCTGCTTCCTGATAGCGATCTTTTCTCTGTAACCTCACGCGGGGGAAGGGAGGCTCTCTTTTTTTTTTTTTTTCACGATTTTATTATTATTTTTTTTTAATTTTATTTTTTATTCTTTTACACTGACATCCAGATTAGTTAGCACCTAGTGCGACCATGATTTCAGGAGTAGATGCCTCAGGGCCCCTTCCCCATTTAGCCCCTCCCCCTCCCACAGCCCCTCCAACAACCCTCATTTTGTTCTCCATATTTATGGGTCTCTTCTGTTTTGTCCCCCTCCCTGTTTTTATATTATTTGTGTTTCCTTTCCCTTAGGTTCATCTGTTTTGTCTCTTAAAGTCCTCATATGAGGGAAGTCACAGGACTTTTGTCTCTCTCTGACTGACTAATTTCACTTAGCCTAATACCCTCTGGTTCCATCCACATAGTTGCAAAGGGCAGGGAGGCCCTTTTGTAAGGGCACTGATCCCCTTCATGAGGGCAAAGCCTACATGACCTCATCACCTCCCACCAAAGGTCCTACCTCCTCATACCATCACTTTGGGAGTTAGGATTTTAACGTACAGGGGGTGCTTGGCTGGCTCGGTTGGAAAAACTGCGGCTCTCGATCTCAGGGGTCATGAGTTGGAGCCCCATGTTGGCTGTGGAGATCACTTAAAGATAAAATATGTAAAGGGGCGCCTGACTGGCTCGGTGGGTTAAGTGTCCGACTTCAGCTCAGGTCACGGTCTCACGGTCTGTGAGTTCGAGCCCTGCATCGGGCTCTGTGCTGACAGCTCGGAGCCTGGAGCCTGCCTCGGATTCCGTGCCTCCCTCCCTCTCTCTGCCCATCCTCCGCTCACACTCTGTCTCTCTCGCTCTCAAAAATAAACATTAAAAGAAAATTTTTTTGGGGGGGGCGCCTGGGTGGCTCAGTCGGTTAAGCGTCCGACTTCGGCTCAGGTCATGATCTCGCGGTTGGTGAGTTCAAGCCCCACGTCAGGCTCTGTGCTGATGGCTCAGAGCCTGGAGCCTGTTTCAGATTCTGTGTCTCCCTCTCTCTCTGACCCTCCCCCATTCATGCTCTGTCTCTCTCTGTTTCAAAAATAAATAAACGTTAAAAGAAACTAAAAAAAAAAAAAATTTTTTTTTAAGAATTTGAAAACCAGTGGCGACAAAAAGTAAAGCATAGACAGACATCTACACAGGCCTTTATACATTTAATCGTGCCAAATGTAACTGTATCTGAACAAATGAAGTCCGTAACTTTAAATTCAACGTACTTGACCGTTCTTGTCGTGTGTTTCTGTCTATGAAAAATGCAGTAATTGGACTAGGTCATTTGTAATAACTTTCCCCCAGAAAATTCTTATGCGGGAGGAGCATGAGGCCCAGACAGTGCCTAGGTAGGATGTGCTTCGAATGGTCTAGGATTACAAAATAGTTTAAAGATGAGGCAAAACACAGGAAGCCCAGCCTGACCCGACCAAATATTAAACTAGGGGTGTGACAATTTATTTGGTCCTCCACGATCACCGTTAATATGTATTACCTCTACGTGTAAAGAATGCACCTAAAACCTCAGGAATAAAGACTGAAAAGCAAATCAATACGAAAAACTACAGCAACTTTCACTTTCTGTAACAATGGACCAGAGAGTCAAGGCCAATACACCCCCTGAAGATAGCAGCCGGGCAAAGTAGAAGAAAACATCCTAAAAGGTACCACAGAGCTATTAAAATCATGAGAAACCAGGGCGCCTGGGTGGCTCAGCCGGTGGAGCGTCCGACTTTGGCTCAGGTCATGATCTCACGGTCCGGGAGTGCGAGCCCCGCGTCGGGCTTGTGTTCTCAGCACAGAGCCTGCTGTGGATCCTCTGTCCCCCTCTCTCCGTCCCTCCCCCACTTGCGCTCTCTCAAAAATAAAGAAAACGTTAAAGAAAATCGTGAGGAAACCACTATCAAGTCAAATGGTGGGTGGGACGACACACGTGGGGCTGTTTCGCCAGGATACAGTTCCGTTTGGCAGGATTAAATGTCTAAGTGCCTGTGTAGATGTCAGTCTATGCTACAGTATTGTCACTGGAGTGGAAATGGGGACGTGTGCCTTAAGAAAATGATCGGAATTACCTGTAATAGCACTCGGGGTGACCTTCGCTGAGGCATGGTAACCGGGCTTTTACTTTTTGTAAAGTAATTTTATGCCATCAGCTTTGAAATTCTTTTTTTTTTATGTTTTTTTTAATTTATTTGTTTATTTATTTTTGAGAGAGAGAGAGAATGAGTGGGGGAGGGGCAGAGAGAGAGGAAGACACAGAATCGGAAGCAGGCTCCTGGCTCCGAGCTGTCAGCACAGAGCCCGACGTGGGGCTCGAACTCACAGACTGCGGGATCATGACCTGAGCCGAAGTCGGCGCTTTACTGACTGACCCACCCAGGTGCCCCGAGTTTGTTTGTTTGTTTTTTTTTTTCTGTGAACATAGTCTTCTCTTGTGTAAATACCATTTTTTTTCTTCCATTTTAATCCTTGTATCTTTTTCTTGCCTTATTGTCACGGCCAAGACCTCTAGAGCTACGTTGAGTAGAAGAAATGATGGCAGGCTGAGAACACAAGCCTGATATGGGGCTCGAACCCACGAACCGTGAGATCATGACCAGAGCCGAAGTCGGACGCTTCACCGAGTGAGCCGCCCAGGCGCCCCGGCTTTCAAATTCTTAATAAGTTGTCCATTTGGATTTGAGAGAGATGCTATTTCTTGCCACGAAACTAACCTTGTCATGTTGCTGGGAAGTAAAAAAAAAATATGAAGCAAACGTGAAAACATGGCTGTATTTGTGGATTCCCCAGGAACATGAGAGGATGAAGCTTATTTCTGATGGCCTCTGGGGGAGAAAAAAAAACAGAATTTGGGGCCCACAGAGACCACCTCATTTGGGGATAGAAAAAGCAAAGTGAACAGAAAGTCAGCAGCCCTCATATGGACTTACAGCCAGTGGCTCAGATGACTTAGCTTAATAAGAGGATTCCAGAAAGCTAGTACTTCGGGCATCCGACAGAAGAAAACAAAAACATTCTCTAGAGGCATAAGGCATCTTAGCCCTTCAAACACAGCATCCGAACATAACCAAAGACAACCATTTATTCAGGAAGGAAAGCAATCGTGAGCGAGAAAACACAGAAACAAGACACAACAGAACAAAACAACGGGACTCCAAATACCAGAAACTGTGAGAATCGGACAGTAAAATAACTATGCTTAGCACACTCACGGGGCTAAAAGCCAAACTTAAAAACTTCAGTAAGGTTGGAGCGCCTGGCTGGCTCAGCCGGTGAGGCATGGGACGCTTGATCTCGGGGTTGTGAGTTCGAGCCCCACACTGGGTGTAGACAGACGTTACTCACGAGCAAAATCTTTAAAAAAACAAAACAATTCAGTAGGGAACTGGAAACTTTTTTTTGTTTAATGACACGAATTTGAAAAAAAAGAAAATACCAGTTCTACGTGTGAAATTCAATGTTTTCTAAATTAGAAACTCAACAGATGAAGAAAGAATGACTGAGCCGAAAGCAAAGTTGGGGGGAAAGAAAGTATTCAGAATAAATGACGGAGGCATAAGGGAATGGCTAAAGGAATGGTGTCAAAGTGAGACTGTACCAGTTCTGGGCTTAGGTCTTAAGAAAGCCTGACCACTTTCATTTTTCTGGAAGCCCTTTTAGGAGCCCTGAGTCACCATGTAAAACAGCCTAACTGTCCCACTGGACAGACCACATGAAGAGGCCATGATGAAAGGCCAACAGAAGACCTAGTCCTGACACGAAGATGTCCTGACAGCACTGCTGACATCAGCCTTCCCAGCTGTCCCCATCAAGGGCACCACACAAGTGAGTGAAGGCAGTTTCAATGCTAAAGCCCCAGATGCCTTCTGTTTGCAGTCTCATGACAGATCCCAAGCAAGAACCACAGAAGAATCATCCAACTGAGCCCTAGTCTACTCACAAAATCCTTTTTTTTTTGAGAGAGAGAGAGAGAGAGAGAGAGCAGGGGACAGGGGCAGAGGGGAGAGAGAATCTTAAGCAGGATTCACACCCAGCATGAGCCCAATGAGGGGCTCAATCCCACGACCCTGGGACCGTGACCTGAGCTGAAATCAAGAGCCGGACGCTCAACCAACTGAGCCACCCAGGCGCCCCTAGAGAATCTTAAATAATGAAACACGTGCTGTTGTAAGCCACTGATTATTAGAGTGGCTTGTGTGCAATAACAGGTAACCAACACGGAAGGACATAGAGAAAATACCCTAAAATAATTAACACATATTTAGTTAACACGTGAGAAAATGGGCTAGAAACAATATAGAAAGAGAACAGTGGAGAAGTTTCCAAAATTCACTCAAGATTCCACTCTCCGATTCAAGAAGCCCTAATAAACCCGAGAAGGGCAAATGAAATCTGTGCGTTAAGCACAACCCGATAAAAATGCAGAAAACCAAAGATGCAATTAAAATCTTAAAAGTAGCCTGAGAGAAGAGGCAAATCACATTCAAAGCGGCAATAATTAGGGGCGCCTGGCTGGCTCAGTCAGTGGAGCGTGTGACTCTTGAGCTCAGGGTTGTGAGTTCGAGCCCACGTGGGGGGTAGAGACGACTTAAAAGTAAACTCTTTTAAAAAGGTGGGGGCAATAATTAAACTGACAACTGATTGTCCACAAGGAAAGAATTACTGGAGTCAGAAGGCAATGGAATGGTATCTTCAAAGAGCTCAAATGAATTATTTGCCAAATGGGAATTCTATAAGCAGTGAACATATGAATCAAGAACGAAGGTGGGGAGGGGGTGCCTGGCAGGCGACTCTCAATCTCAGGGTTGTAGGTACGAGCCCCACACCGGCGGTAAGGTTACTTACAAAAAGAAAATCTTCAAAAAATATACCAGGCACATCAAATCCATATTATTATTTCAAAAGTATCACACACCCTGCTGAAACTGAATTTACATCTCGATTCCACTCTTAATTTTTTTTTACGTTGGTCAATATCACTGACCACATTAGCAGATTAAAAGAAAGAAAATCGAATTGTCCTCTCGATACGTACAGAAAAAGTAACATCTATTGATTACAAAAAAAAAAAAAAAAACTTGAGGAACAGAAGGGAAATTCCTACTCTAGGAGAAGATACACGCCAAAAATGTATAATAAGCCTAACACTTAACTGGTAAAAGATAAAAAGCACTTCCTTTTAGAAAAAGGAATGAGACGGGAGGTCTGCCATCATTTCTTCTACTCAGCGTAGCACTAGAGGTCTTGGCCATGACAATAAGGCAAGAAAAATATATAAGGATTAACGTGGAAGAAAAAAAATGCATTTACACATGAGAAGACTATGTTCAGAGGAAAAAAAAAAAAAAAAAACTCAGGGCACCTGGGTGGCTCAGTCAGTAAAGCACCAACTTCGGCTCAGGTCATGATCCCACTGTCTGTGAGTTCGAGCCCCGAGTCGAGCTCTGTGCTGACAGCTCGGAGCCAGGAGCCTGCTTCCGATTCTGTGTCTCCCTCTCTCTGTCCCCTCTCCCACTCACACTCTGTCTATCTCTCAAAAATAAATAAAGCATTTTTTTTTCAACGTTTATTTATTTTTGGGACAGAGAGAGACAGAGCATGAACGGGGGAGGGGCAGAGAGAGAGGGAGACACAGAATCGGAAACAGGCTCCAGGCTCTGAGCCATCAGCCCAGAGCCCGACGCAGGGCTCGAACTCACGGACCGCGAGATCGTGACCTGGCTGAAGTCGGATGCTTATCCGACTGCGCCACCCAGGCGCCCCTATAAAGCATTTAAAAAAAACCTCAAAGACCTCACAATTATTACAATTTTAAAGGACTTTCGTTTAATGTTTATTTTTGAGAGAGAGGAAGAGTGCGCGAGTGAGGGAGGGGCAGAGAGAGGCTGACAGCAGCGAGCCTGAGGCGGGGCTTGAACTCATGAACAGCAAGATCATGACCTCAGCCGATGTCGGACACAACCAACTGAGCCTCCCCGGCGCCCCTTCCAGGGTTTTTATTAGCGAGACTGCTGACCGTATCCAAGCTCCAAAATAAAACGTATTTTTATACACTAGCCATTCTTAGAAATAAGCTTTTGACAAATATGCCATTTCGATCACATCAAAATATAACAAGTACGTGGAAATAAGTCTAACAAAATATGTGCAGGATAAAGCCACATGTACTAATCTATTTACATAAAGGTCAGAAACAGGCAGAACTACATAATTCAGAGATAAATACGTAGGTCGCAAAATGAAAACGCAAAACAAGGCAGGGATTTGCATAAAGTCGGGATTTCTCCGGAAGAAAGGCATAATGAGTGGAGGTGGAAAAGGGTTTCCAGGTTCCATTTCTTGGCCTTGGTGGTGGTTAGATGGGGGTTTGTTTACAGCCTCTTTCAGCGGCACACTGTTTCCACTGCACTCCTGCATGTATATTGTGTTTCATACACATGCACGCGTACTTAAAAGGTTTTGACAAATCCCCAAAGAACCAGCTACAAAACAGGGGGAAAGGGCAGATCCGTATGGCAAACGGCTCTTTGAGACATAAGGATAAACTAATTTGGAACTCTGAACTAATTTGGAACGTTGAAGAAACACGTTGAGTGGAACGTCGTTATTTTTTAAAAAACAGATGATGGCGGGGGGGGCGGGGGGATGGGCGCCTAGGTGGCTCGGTCGGTTGAGCATCCAACTCTTGGTTTCGGCTCAGGTCATGAGCTCAAGCTTCATGAGTTTGAGCCCCGCGCCGGGCTCTGCATTGTCAGAGCAGAGCCTGCTCCAGACTCTCTCTGTCCCTCTCCCCACTCCCCTCTCTCACAAGCGCTCAAAATAAATTAAATAAAATTAAAAAAAAAAAAAGAGGACTAAGAGGAAGAAAGACAGTCTCCTTGCCAAGACAGGTAAAAGCACAGGTTTTAGAGTCCAAAAACTTTAAGTTTCAATCTTACTTTTACCACATAGTGGCATGGCATTCTTGAAAGTTGGGGGGTTTTTGTTTGTCTTTTGCTTTTTTTTTTTTTTTTTTTTTTTTTTTTAAAAATTTTTTTTTTGTGGTCCTGAAAAATAAGAATTCCAATTACCTCATGAGGATTTGAGAGAAAATATCTGCAGGGTCTTGTCACGTAATAGGTGGTCAGGAAATGAAATTATAATTATCTCAGCTGCGTCCCCACTATTATTTTTTTTTAATTTTTTTTTAACGTTTATTTATTTTTGAGGCAGAGAGAGACAGAGCATGAATGGGGGAGGGGCAGAGAGAGGGAAGCACAGAATGTGAAACAGGCTCCAGGCTCCGAGCTGTCAGCACAGAGCCCGACGCGGGGCTCGAACTCACGGACCGCGAGATCACGACCTGAGCCGAAGTCGGCCGCTTAACTGACTGAGCCACCCAGGCGCCCTGCGTCCCCACTATTCTTAACAAGCGTATGGTCTTGAACTGACACACAGTTCCAAGCAAAGGGCTTACCAGCCCTTCAGTTAATAAAACTCGATCATCAGGAGGTACCTCACTTGAAATCGACAAGTGCAGGTGACAAGCTGTACAGGACTGTCGTTAATTTCATTTACTACATTCCATAAACATGGGTTTAGCAGGCAACTCCCAACAGTTCTTTTTCTGAAAAGAGTTCTAAGAACGCCTTTGACATATACTTAGATGGCCACAGTATAACCTGAAAGCACGAAGGACATACATAGCCCTCCATCGACAATGAGCCTTTATGCGCATTAGCCCAAATGTGTTCAAGTACACAAGTATTCGCCATGGGAGCCTGAGTGGCCCATGCGCGCTCTCCTCCCCTCGTTCCACCTTATTCCTACGCGCTTGCTTGAGCAAGGCCACGGGAGATCCACTCACCCTGTGAGAAAACAGTGTGATGAACTGGGAGGCGACTGGGTGGCTCCGTGGGTTAAGCGTCCAACTTCGACTCAGTTCACCATCTCACGGTTTGTGGGTTTGAGCCCCGTGTCGGGCTGTGTGCTGACAGCTCAGAGCCTAGACCTTGCTTCGGATTCTCTGTCTCCCTCTCTCTCTCGCTCTGTCTGTCCCTCCCCACTTGTTCACACCCACACACTCACTCTCTCTCTTTCAAAAATAAATTAAATAAACATTTTAAAAAAGAAGTGAATCAGAACTGTGAGGTATGACACAGGTATCTATAGTTTGTAAAACCTTCTCCTGGCGATTCTAACGAGCCGCGAGGGTGGAGACCACCACGGTAAAAGAAATGCCAGCAAAGAAACATAATTGTCAGTCCTTCACAGTCAAAACAATGGCTATAAGAGATCCAGGCTGTATGTAAAGAATTTCATGATCAAGAGGTATTTGATACAACGGAATTAAAGGAGACACACACATAGCTTCTCCAGAACCCTGCATTTCGTATGAGGAGCAGATTTTGCCAATGTCATGCTAAGAACAGAAAAAAGGAACGCCACTGCTTTCTCTCGGGGCTTTGTGCTTTCTCTTGTGGTTTTATCCATGCTAAGTAGTGCATTAGAAAGTCGCTCACCATGTAACGCTTTCAATTAGTCCGTATCAAAAAGAAAAGCATCCTTACTAAAAAGTGGGGGGGAGGGGAGGGGCGGGGCAGAAGCGTGACTTTGGTTTTTCCGGACTGTCCATTTGGGGCAACGTGTATTTCCACCCATGCTCCAGGGATTCCGGGTTTATTTTCCAAATTTCTCCTATAGAAATCAGGCATTACTGTAGTAATATTTACCCACCCTGGTACCATTTCCCGCTTGCTTACTCTAGGGCTTTTGCACATAGCAACCACCCAAACCCTTGCTGCAGGCTGCTCACAGAACTCAGATCCCTGGCAACATTCAGAAATGAACAGATCTTTAAACTAGGGGAACATTTAGCTGAACACCATAGTTTGAACTGTCTCGAAAGGGCTGTTTGTGCTCAATCCATCCCAGATCTGTCAATTCTTGTAAGTAGCACATCTCTATCTTCATGCAGGTGGACGAGTGGAAAGCTAGAGCAGGATAAGCCGGCTCCTAAGTTTACTCGTTACTACTGTATTTTGCAGTTAAAGACATTAATTCCCAGCATGTATATGTATATATGTATATATATGTGTGTGTGTATATATATACGTGTATGTATATATATGTGTGTATATATACATGCATGTATATATACACACATATATATACACACACGCATATGCATATATACACACATATACACATATATTATAAGCATACATATATGCATATATGTATATATGTATACATATGTATGTGCACATACACATATATGCATATATATACATGTATATATAGCTAAACAATCAATTGTTTAGTACACATGCATTTCTCCCCCCTGACAATAGTTGCAAATAAACGGTATCTTTATGCAGATTTTGAGAAGGGTCCTAGTCTTTAGGTAAGAACGGAGCAGTTACCGTGGTAGCTATTTGAATCAGTGGAGTTATCAGTGGACCGCTATTCTCGGCCAACATGTTTTCCCTAGAAGTAACTTCAGTGGAAGGTAAGACAAGGGATGGGATTCTTCGCATAAAGGTCCTCTGGTGTGCGGACTCAAAAGTGAGTGGTCGATTAACACCTCCCTGAGGAAAATTCATCACAGTTGGGATGGGGTCCAGACACAGAAAGGGCCTGTATAGGGAAAAATCACAGCCTCTTCTCTGAAACTTTTGGTAACAAGGCTCACCAGAAATGCGAATTAGTTACACAATACACGTGCACACACTCATAATACGTGGATATGCATACAAGTATGTGTATATGTGTATATATATATAATTCTAATATATTAATATATTAATTTTAATATAATTCATATAATTATATATATATTACATATATCTAGGGGCTCCTGGTTAGCTCAGTTGGTAAAGCATCCAACTCTTGATCCCAGGGTCGTGAGTTCAAGCCCCACGTTGGGAATGGAACCTACTTAAAAAAAATAAAAATAGGGGTGCCTGGGTGGCTCAGTCGGTTAAGCGTCCGACTTCGGCTCATGTCATGATCTCACAGCCCGTGAGTTCGAGCCCCGTGTCGGGCTCTGTGCTGATAAGTCAGAGCCTGGAGCCTGCTTCAGATTCTCTGTCTCCCTCTATCTCTGCCCCTCCCCCGTTCATGCTTGTCTCTCTCTGTCTCAAAAATAAACACTAAAAAAATAAATAATTTATATATAATTTATGTATAATTATTCATATGCATAATACTATAATTATTTATATACATCATTTTAAAATATACACCCACAACCATACAAAACAAAGCGTGAATAATACTGAATTAGCTAAAATCAAGACTGAATCCCCAAAACATCCCCCATGAGTCAGGTCTTTGTTCTTTTTCCCAATGTTTACTCTAAGCCCATTTAGAAGTAGGAGGAAAAGGGTTGAAAATCACAATAGGGGAGTTTTTCCAAATCGGATCCACCAGCAGGCTGTCTCTGTCTAGTGACTCACGATCTCTTAGGTGTGTGATGGGTTTGGGATGAGTCACACCGGGGCTGACTCACTTTCCTCCATGACTAACCTGTGCGGGAGTTTGTCGGTGAAGGACCCACAGCCCACCACAAGGCGGCACCCTAGGGAAGGAAGAGCCTATAGGTTTCTGGGTTCCAAGAGAAAAATAGCCTTTGGGTTGCAAGAAGCAAGTAGCACGCAGCGGGGAAATACAGAATACACAGCTCGCTGATGAATTCTTGCATTTGTGTAATGAAGTCAGCATCTGAGGACAGCATTATCTTCAATTCTTTGAAAAGGACTGGTTGAGAGACTTAAAAGGAAACAGGTCCAAAAAGTGGCGAGGTTAATTTCACCCGTGGTCAGGGCCCAAACACGAACATATAATTTGGAAGAAGAAAAATAAAAACCTATTCAACGTTAGCCTGACTCCTCGGTTCTATTTAAAAGGAAAAAAGAGGGGCGCCTGGGTGGCTCTGTCGGTTGAGCGTCCGACTTCGCCTCGGGTCATGATCTCACGGGTCCGCGAGTTCGAGCCCCGCCTCAGGCTCTGTGCTGACGGCTCAGAGCCTGGAGCCTGCTTCCCATTCTGTGTCTCCCTCTCTCTCTGCCCCTTCCCCTGCTCATAATCTGTCTCTGTCTCAAAAATAAATTTAAAAAAAAATTAAGAAAAGGAAAAAAGAAAAACGGAGCAGCTGGGTGGCTCAGTCAGTTGAGCGCCCGACTCTTGATTTCGGCTCAGGTCATGATCTCACGGGTTCGTGAGCACGAATCCTGAGTTGGGCTCCACACTGACAGCACGGAGACAGCTTGGGATCCTCTCTCTCCCCCTCCCTCTCTCTCTGCCCCTCCCCCTTCAATAAATAAACATTTAAAGAAAAGAGACTTACTTAAAAAAAAAACAACATTCTTCAGACACAAGAATTTCACACACATACAAAAAGTTATCCTTCATTAGTTCATACAAACTTTCTGTAAAGGGCCAGAGAGTAAATAGCTTATAAGCTTTGCAGGCCATACATGGTCTCTGTTACTCTGTCACTGTACTGTGAAATCAGCCATAGGCGATTGAGTAACTTAATGGGTAGGACTGTGTTCCAATAAAACTTTACTTAAACCACAGGTACAGATATGGCCCACGGGCTGTCGTTTGCCGTAAAACCAGGCAAAAACCTTACACTGGTGCGGCATCTGAGAGTGTCAAGGATTTTTCATAAATTTTTTTAAGTTTATTTATTTTTGAGAGAGAGAGAGAGAGAGAGTGAGCAAGGGAGGGGCAGAGAGAGAGAGGGAGACACAGAATCCGAAGCAGGTGCCAGGCTCTGAGCTGTCTGCACAGAGCCCGACGCGGGGCTCGAACTCATGGACTGTGAGACCATGACCCGAGCTGAAGTTGGATGCTCAACCGACTGAGCCGCCCAGGGACCCCAAGTGTGTAAAGGAGTTTTAAACAAACCCTACTTCATTCAGTGTCCACACCCTCCCTGCAGTGAATCAGGTTCTCTTGACATACAATCTACACATTAAAAAGCTCAAAAACAAGATTACTATCATATAGCAGGGTCAGATAAGAACAGATTCTTTAGTTCAAGAATTATCATTTTGTTCCAAAGATTCCGAATATTACACGTTAGATTACTTCTAATACTGTTCAAGTTCAATCCTATAAAATCTAAGTAAGATTTCTAAAATTCAAATAAGCCAAACCAAAGGTCATGGGCCAAGAGGTCATCATCGAAATTAAACCGTCTAAGTAAAATAACTGGTTTTCCTAGAAGCTGGAAAAGAGAAAAACAATCCAAAATGATTGCTGTTCTAACTATGCCCATTTTAAATTATATACCCTAAAATAGGTTTTTAAAAAATTTTACCTAAATATTGTTGATCGTTTTTCATTACGGTCCAATTGAAAGGCAAATCACAATTCGCAAAGAAAACTTTTGCGACTGTGTTTCTGTTCATTTTTTTTAATGTTTATTTACTTTTGAGAGAGAGAGAGAGAGAGAGAGAGAGAGAGAGAGCATGAGCAGGGCAGGGGCAGAGAGAGAGGGAGACACAGAATCTGAAGCAGGTTCCAGGCTCCAAGCTGTCAGCACAGAGCCCAACATGGGGCTCAAACCCACGAGCCTGAGATCACGATCAGAGCCGAAGTCGGATGCTTAACCGACTGAGCCACCCAAGCGCCCCTGACACCGTGTTTCTAAGGACAATCCGCATCAGTGTTGTTCACGTTTTAATGTACATAACGAATCTCAGGTGAGGGATGTCGCTGGCCCTTGGACCACCCTTTAAGTAACAAAGAACACATAATCACCTTGGAAATGGAACGGAGGCAGGAATTTTAAATTAGCTCCCCGGGGATGATGCACTTGGTAAAAAGGGACTTAAGGAGAATAATCCAGAAATTACGCCCATCTTTTCTTTTATGCCTACAAAATCCTCCGCATTGTGTGCGTTTGAGTCAAAACCAGTCAAAACCCAGGAAAGTCAAGTTCCATCCAAACAGCACATTCGGTACCATGGCAAAATTTCGTCAAAGGGAACATTTGCTGGCAGCCTTTTTACGTGTCAGGCAGGCGCAACATGCTTTGAATACGTCATTTCTCTTAATTATTCCATTTCACGGGAGACATCTGAAGACACGGCCTCTGCTCAAGGTCAGAACCTGAATTCGAAATCCATCGGCCTGCCTCTACCTGTCCGCTTTTTATGTTCTACATCTCACCATCGCATTCCCTTCCAGGAGGTCGAGGGGCTCGTGACTCCCAACGGTTTTTCCCTCTGTATCACAGCATTAGTCACCCTTTCAATTGTCATGGGGGAAAAGTACAAGTCCCCACTTAACTTGACTTTGGGTTCGGCCCTATGACACACGTTGACTAATGCGAGCAGACACGGCATCGTGCTTTTGGGTTGTGCTCCTGGCAGAAGCTGTTCTTTCAGCATTATTTGTAAGAATACAAAAAAAAAAAAAAATTTGGAAACGACCTACGGTCCATTAAACATAATCATTATCAGAGACGCATGATATGGAAGGATGCATGATGTAAAACGAAAACAAAACAAAACAAAACAAAACAAAACCCACAAAACCACGCCTGCGGCTGTGGGTCCACCGCAACAGACACACGCACAGGGGGAAGACAGACAGAAAGGAAACTGACCAAAATATAGTCAAGATTTTGTTCGACTTCCAGTTAACGGTCTGTCCTCTGTTTTCCACAGGTCTGTTCCCGTGTCAGACGGCTTCAATGAACTGCCAATGAAATCTCCAACTTTCACCTTTCAAGGCGAGACTTCATTTTTAATGGGGTTCACTCGGTTCAGCCTCTGACTCCTGCTTTCAGCTCAGGTCACATCTCATGATCGTTTCATGAGACGGAGCCCCGAGTCGGGCTCAGCTCTGACAGCACAGAGCCTGCTTGGGATTCTCTTTCTCTCTCTCTCTCTCTCTTCCCCTCCCCCACTCGCTTGCGCACTCTCTTCTCCCTCTCTCTCTCTCAAAAATAAACTTTACTGGCAGCTTGGGCGGCTTGGTCGGTTGAGCCTCCGACTTCAGGTCAGGTCGTGATCCCACGTTGCGTGAGTTCGAGCCCCACACCGGGCTCACTGCTGTCAGCGCAGAGCCCGCTTCGGGTCCTCTGTCCCCCTCTCTCTCTCCCCCTCCCCCTCTCATGCTCTCTCTCACATAAAGAAAGAAAAAGCATTTTTAAATACATAAATAAGGGGCGCCTGGGTGGCTCAGTCGCTTGAGCGGCCGAACTTCGGCTCAGGTCATGATCTCGCAGGCTGTGAGTTCGAGCCCCGCGTCGGGCTCTGTGCTGATGGCTCGGAGCCTGGAGCCTGTTTCAGATTCTGTGTCTCCCTCTCTCTGACTCTCCCCCGTTCATGCTCTGTCTCTCTGTGTCTCAAAAAGAAATAAACGTTAAAAAAAATTTTTTTTTAAATCATAAATAAATGCAAGTTAGGGGGAAGACGAGAAAGCAGAATCTCAAGGTTTGAAAGCCAAGAAAAACCTCTTGGGGTCCTTGGCCAAAAGCGCCGAAGTCACTGCACAGATCTGGGTTTAAACAGGTAACAGTCTCAGTTGTGGTTTTACCTTGAAGCGGCTCAGTCACCCTCGGTAAGTCAGTTACACTTCTTCAAGGGCATCTTTCAAAGAGGGGGACTTGCTAAAATCATCCCACTGCCCCCTCCAAGCTCTACATTTCAATGGTTTCAAGCAGAGAGCTTATACTTTTGCTCGTGGTTCACCTACCCACCCCCTCCTCGCTCCCCGGCGCCCCCCCCCCGAAAAAAACTGAAGTGGGAACAAAAGTCAAGGTGCCTATAATTTAAATACCCTTGGGCTGATTTCACATCTCGCTTTTAATAGTGACAGCCACAACAAACAGATGGTTACTGCCGACACGGGATGTGTCATTACAGCCCTAATGATAATTGATGTTTTTACAGCTCTTTACTGTTTATAAAGCACCTTCACATAAGAAACTATCTCTTTGCAGGTGACACGATTATGTAAATAGAAAATCCTGGGGCTCCTGGGTGGCTCAGCCGGTTAAGGGTCCGACTCCGGCTCAGGGCATGATCTCGCGGTTCGTGAGTTCGAGCCCCGCGTCGGGCCCTGTGCTGACAGCTCGGAGCTCAGAGCCTGAAGCCTGCTTCGGATTCTGTGTCTCCTTCTCTCTTTCTGCCCCTCCCCCGCGCTCTCCCTCTCTCTCTCTCTCTCTCTCTCTCTCTCTCAAAACTAAATAGACATTAAAATTTTTTTAAATATATAGTTTTGGGGTGCCTGGGTGGCTCAGTTGGTTAAGCATCCAAGTCTCCATTTCAGCTCAAGTCATGATCTCAAAGTTTGTGAGTTCGAGCCCCTCTCCCTCTCTCTCTCCCCTTCCCCCACTCGTGCACGCACGCGCGTGAGCTCTCTCTTGCTCCCTGTCTCGAAAATAAATCAATAAAACTTAAAAAAAAAAAAAATAGTTTCTTGACCCTGACACACAGCATCTGGGATTTCCCACTTGGTGTCACAAACACAGAAAATGTGTGAGTCAAAAGAAATTTGCAGAGTTTGATCCTTTCAATCGACTGAAATTCAAGGACAGCCTTAATTTCCAAGCGATGGACGACTGGAATCCAAAGGGCAGAGATGGAAAGGACTGGGGTTCAACTGTTCCAATGTCCTCACATTCTCAGGAGGTGAAAACAGAGGCCTCCCCCTGGGACAAGTACTAGAACTCCGGGCTCCTGCCAGGCCTGGGGGCTCTCGGCGCTGGCCAGGTCTTACCCAGCTTCTAAGAAAAGTTAACAACAGAAACTCCTCCTTAACACTGAAATGGTTCCAATTTAAATAATTTGAGGGGCTCCGTCCTCTCCTTTCTACATGTGCAAACCATATGGATGCTGCCTGTTAATGGTCCTCAAATTCTCTGGAACAAATTCTCCCCCACAAATGGCAGGCTTTGTAATGAGTCATGCCTCGTTTTAGGACAAAAGAGAAGGAAATGTATCCGATAAGGAACCCGTCTGAGAGGACGTTAAATCAACTGAAACGGCCTCCATTACCATCTTCTACCTAAGAAAAGTGTTTTCTGGATAAACGAAACTTGGGAACCTAAAGAATTGAAATGAAAATATTTTGAAGAAGACCGTATTGTCTCAGAGGTGCCATTTTCTTCAGGGGCAACATTAGTTGCTTCAGGGGCAACATTAGTTTTATCACGAAGCTGAAAAATGTTGAAAGCGTAAACTGAGGACTCCACGAGGAGAACAGAGGACATGAAGATGATGGAGAGTATGAAACTGCCCCTCCCACCTTATAGGTTTTAGGTAGAAAAAAACAGTAGGAGGCTTCCGTGAGCCACTAAAGGATTCAAGGTCAAGAATGTCAAAGGAAGGGAGCCCTTCCTTCTGAGGATTTCCCTCCCTCGGAGCCCCTGGGAGCTGAGGAGATTTGCTTAGAGAGATTTCTAGGGAGCCAAAGAAACCAGCAAAGCTTTTTGGCGGACACGCTAATGTAGGCTCCTGGGACAAATGGGAAATACCCACATTTGTGAGTTCCGCAGCTCTAAGAAGGACGCAGCGATGGGAGGCCAAAGGCCATTAAAAGGGAGAGTGAAGTCTCCAGTTTCAGTGTTTCAGAGACGACATTTTTACTGAGGGAAGAGGGCTCCCTCGAGTACATCACCAGGTTTCTCCTCAAAACAGTGGCAAGACTTTAAAACCAAGGGGACAGGAGGCGCCTGGGTGACTCTGTCGGTTGAGTGTCCGATTCTTGAGTTCAGGTCCGGTCATGACCTCAGATTCCCTCTCCCTCTCTCTCTGGCCCTTCCCTGCCCCGCACACGCGTGCACACACGTGCGTGCTCTCTTTCCCAAAATAAAAAAAAAAAAAAAAAAGAGACTAAAAGTCAAGGGGACAGGAGGCTAAGCACAAGACCCCCAAAGGGCAAAGTTTAATCTCCCACAGTTTGTCAGGGCCAAGAAGACAAAAGATCTTCTAGGGTTTCAGTTAAAAGCCCGGAAGAACCAGGTCTGGTAGAAAAAGAAGCAGACAGGAGAAAAATTGCAAGAAAACATAACCAACGTTCAAGAGAAAACAAAGATAAGAGATGCAGACTCGAAGATGATCCAGATTATGGGATTCAGCAGACAAAATCTTTAAAGTAATGGATTAATTGGTCAAAGAAAAGGAAAAAAAATGGATGAAAAAATGGAGAATTTCAAAAAAGAACTAGAATCTATGTAAAAAAAATAATCTAGGGGCGCCTGGGTGGCTCAGTCGGTAAGGTCCGACTTTGGCACAGGTCATGATCTCGCGGTTCCTGAGTTCGAGCCCCGCGTCGGGCTCTGTGCTGACAGCTCGGAGCCTGGAGCCTGCTTCAGATTCTGTGTCTCCCTCTCTGCCCCTCCCCTGCTCACACTCTAATACCATCTCTCTCTCTCTCTCTGCCCTCCCCTGCTTACACTCTGTCTCTCTCTTCTTCAAAAGTAAAACAAACATTGGGGCGCCTGGGTGGCTCAGTCAGTGAAGCGTCTGACTTCAGCTCACGTCATGATCTCGCCGTTTGTGGTTTCAAGACTCGCACTGGGCTCTGTGCTGACAGTTCAGAGACCGCAGCCTGCTTCGGATTCTGTGTGTGTCTCTCTTTCTCTCCGCCACTCCCCTGCTCACACTCTGTCTCTCTCAATAATAAACATTAAAAAAATTTTAATAAATCAAAATAAATAAAATGTAAAAATAAACATTAAACAATTTTTAATAAAAATAAATAAAAAGACAAGTAAATAATAAATAAAAGTTAATGGAAGGCAACCCTATTAAAACCCAAACAGAAAAGGTCGGGGGGGCGGGGTGCCTGGCTGGCTCAGTTGGTGGTGTGGGACTCTTGATATCGGGGTTGTGAGTTCAAGCCCCACGGTGGGTGTAGAGATCACTTAAAAAAGAAATTAAAAAATTTTTTAAAGTAGAAAAGGGGAAAGGAAAAGCTAAACAGATCATAAGGAACACGAGAAGCTCTCCTGACCACATAATTGGAGAGACAGAAGAGAGTAAGAGACAGAACAGGGCAGAAGCAGTATTTGAAGAGAAAATGGCTGTGAACTTTGCAATACTGATGAAAGACCTCAACCTTCAAGTTCCAGAAACTCCACAAACCAAAGCCAGGTTAAACATAAGGGAGAAAAAAAACCACACGTGGACTTGGGAAGGTCAAATGCTTAGTACAAAAACATGGCAAGCACTACGGAAACTCATGTAGCAACCCCCACATGCAGTCCACTAAAACTTAACCTTCTTCTTGTTGGAGAGGTTATAATAAAGAGGGCAGTGCGAGGGGTACCCTAACTCAACAATAAAGTTGACATTCTCTAATAGGGTCGTAATCACTCTGCTCTTGACCAAGTACAGGAAAACTCCGCCGTGACATAAATTCGAATGGTTGCCTCTTGGTCTCTACCTGGCCACTGATCTCAGTTCATTAACCGTATCGTAACGGAACTCCTCATTTCAGGCGATCAACATGTTTCAATCCCAGTGATAGTCTCATGGTAGAGTTTAAGGACATCAGGAAAAAAAAAAAAAAAAAACCACAACCATGGCATGAAGGCTGACGGAGTAGCAGAGGAAAACGGGACTCTAGAGACAAGCAGCCCAACCCTCATGTTAAAAAACTGACAAAACCAAAGCCCAGAGCAGTAAGAATGATGTACCCAACCCCCACAGCTCTTTAGTAGCTGACCAGAAACCTGAACGGCAGCCTCCTGACTTCTGATTCTAGCACCAGGCCAGTCTGAGGTCAAATCGAATCCAAGGGGAAAACCCTTGCTGCAATGCATGGATTTTAACGAATATACAGTTTCACGAACAGTGATGGAAAGTCACTGCTGGTGATGCAAAATACAAGACCCTAGGTGTTCATTCACGGACCATGGAGATATGGAGACCCAGCATTATCACTGGGAAGAGCTCCTACACACACACATACACACACACGCACACTGACTTAGGTCACACTCTGTGAACCTGATGTTCACAGATAGAGCAGAAAAACGTGTCAAAGAGACCAAGAGAGGTGTGGCCAGGGACGATCACTGCCGTCCCTGGAGGTAAAGAAAAGACAACAGCCGACCCTCTGCATGGGTTCCTTACCACCAGAGCACAAAATGTCGCCTCGGCGCACATGGCTTTTTACTTCGCATCCGTTAAATCTGAGGCTGTGATTGGCTAAAGCAGCCGTACCTCTTCCTCTTTAGGATATTGACGAAGACTCTACTGCGCTTTCCTCCGTTACCTTTTCCTGATCAAATACACGCCACGTTTTCGTTTGTGTTCATTTGTCAAAACACAGTCCAACACCCTCCCTCACCCACCGCTGGGCCCGAGATCCCAACCTCTGTGCTCCAAATACTGACAGCTGGCATAACAAGAAGAAAATTTTGCCATCGTTAATCAGGAACAAAAACATGGTTTTTACAAAACAGGGAGGTCATTTTAAATATTTTCCAACGCGCGGATTAGTATTCAAAGGACAGGAGGATGACTGATTAACCATCTAGTTTATCTTTTTTTTTTTTTTTTTTAATTTATTTTGAGACAGAGACAGAGCACAAGCAGAGGGGCAGAGAGGGGGGGAGAGAGAATCCCAAGCAGGCTTCGTACTATCAGCACAGAACCTGGGGCTCGACCTCACGAACCGTGAGATCATGACCTAAGCCAAAATCAAGAGCTGGTCGCTTAACCCACTGAGCCACCCAGGCGTCCCCAGCCATCTAGTTCATATTAAATGTGTATGTTTCTAAATCCCCACTGAAAAGCCAACAGTGTGCCCCGTAACACCATTCAGTGTGGCGTCTGAGGCTCCTCCTAAAACTATCACCTTGAATTCCTTAGTCATTTCCCTAGCATAACCTTCTCCAATGCAAATATTAACAATCCGTGATAAAGCTCAAGTCACTGTTCTATGTGGCTGTTTGAATATATCAGCTCTATGCTTACTCATGATTTTTGTACAGCTTTTGTTTTAACCTCATGCAGGAGGATGTGTGTTCTCTGTCTCCCTCTCTCTCCACCCCACTCTCTGCCTGTCTCTCCCCCACCCACACGCCCATAGTATAGTATATATAGACTATACTGACGTATCTATACATCAGTAAACATAATATGAAGGAGAATTCACATTACGCAACATGTCAGGAATATAGTGTATAAGATATTTTACACTCTTGTCTAGATTATCAAACTAGCTCTTAGAAAAACAAGACATGAGGGACGCCTGGGTGGCTCAGTCAGTTACGCATCCAACTTTGGCTCAGGTCATGAGCTCACGGTTCATGAGTTCAAGCCCCATGTCAGGGTCTAAGCTGTCAGCACAAAGCCCGCTTTGGATCCTCTGTCCTCCTCTCTCCCTGATCCCTCCACCACCACTTGTTCTCTATCCCTCTCATAAATAAACATTTCTTTAAAACTACAGAATAGAAGTGGGCCTGGGTGGCTCAGTCGGTCAAGGGTCCAACTTCGGCTCAGGTCATGATCTCATGGTTTGTGAGTTCGAGCGCCGCATCGGGCTCTGTGCTGACAGCTTGGAGCCTGGAGCCTGCTTCAAATTCTGTGTCTCCCTCTCTCTCTCTGCTCCTCCCCTGCTCATGCTCTGTCTCTCTGTCCTTCAAAAATAAATAAAAACATTAAAAAAAATTAAAACTACAGTATAGGGGCGCTTGGTCAGCTCAGTGAGTTAAGCGTCCAACTTCGGCTCAGGTCACGATCTCACAGCTTGTGGGTTCAAGCCCCGTGTCAGGGTCTGTGCTGACAGCTCAGAGCCTGGAGCCTGCTTCGGATTCTGTGCCTCCCTCTCTCCCTGCCCCTTCTCTGCTCCCGCTCTGTTTCTCTGTTTCTCTCTCTCTCTCTCTCTCTCTCTAAAATGAGTGAACATTAAAAATTTTAATAAAAACTACACTATAAAAATGAGTTACTTGTTTCAAAAAGAAAACAAAAAACAAACACCTATCTCAATGAGGATCCTATTTCAGTCTGTTAAAACTCCTTCCCTCGCTCAATTGTTACCAGTGAAAAATAACCATTTTCTAACTCAAACTAGGCACGGTCTTCTAAAAATAATGGAACTACAGCCCCTCGAATTTACGTTATTTTAAATAAACAGCGAATGCGATACAGAGATCCAGGAAGAAATTGACTTATAAACAGAATATAGTGAGCGGTGTCTTTTGTTCTCTACAAAATAAAAGGAGAAGCATGCCCTGAGAAAAAATTTTAAGAAGATTTTGTTTAACATAAGTGAAAGTTCTATTTTCCCCATAAATAGTAACACATCTGTCATTCTGACAGAGGATTACTCGTGTTGTGGATGTTTCATGCCTCTAACTGTGTCAGTAGCCGATCTGGAGTGGCATAGGCAGGCAAAACACCTGTACAAGGTCAGAAAGAGGTCCAAAGGGGGTCTCGAGGCCCTTCAAGTGTCCCTTATTTTACGCATTTTGGTCACTCCTCGGTCCATCTGTACTTCCGGGATCAGTAGAGATGGGCTTGAATGAGGAAAAATTTAGATCCGTTTTCTTTCCTTCCACCGGCTCTACTGAAACATACCGATTTGTACTATAACAAAGTTCTGGAAAAACTCAAAACTGACCCAAGGTGACTCTACCACTTCTGGAAAGTCAGGGTCACTTCATATATGTTTCTCTCAGAATATTTACTAATAAACATTTCATGTAGATTTCAACTAAGCTCCTGCCCATATATTGTAACTACACTTTCTTATAATGTATGAGAGTCCTTGAAAAGAATCCTTTAACAGGTAGCAAACCAGAAAACTTTAAACTCATGTTTCCACTCTGAATATTCCGTTCATAGCAGCTGGAAAAGCACACACACGTTATGACCAGGTAAACTACGACCATTTCTCTGTATAAGATCTTCAATTTTCACACGTGAACGGCCGCCATCAGTCAGACGTCTTTTCATTTCCTGACGTTCTCTTCCCCCCCAAATGCCTTTTAAATGGGATGTGAGACAGCAAAGGAAACAACCAACAAAACTAAAAGGCAACCAATGGAATGGGAAAAGATATTTGCAAATGACATATCGGACAAAGGGCTAGTCTCCAAAATCTATAAAGAGCTCACCAAACTCCACACCCGAAAAACAAATAACCCAGTGAAGAAATGGGCAGAAAACACGAATAGACACTTCTCTAAAGAAGACATCGGGATGGCCAACAGGCACATGAAAAGATGTTCAACGTTGCCCCTTATCAGCGAAATACAAATCAAAACCACACTCAGATATCACCTCACGCCAGTCAGAGTGGCCAAAATGAACAAATCAGGAGACTATAGATGCTGGAGAGGATGTGGAGAAACGGGAACCCTCTTGCACTGTTGGTGGGAATGCAAATTGGTGCAGCCACTCTGGAAAGCAGTGTGGAGGTTCCTCAGAAAATTAAAAATAGACCTACCCTATGACCCAGCAATAGCACTGCTAGGAATTTACCCAAGGGATACAGGAGTACTGATGCATAGGGGCACTTGTACCCCAATGTTTACAGCAGCACTCTCAACAGTAGCCAAATTATGGAAAAAGCCTGAATGTCCATCAACTGACGAATGGATGAAGACATTGTGGTTTATATACACAATGGAGGGGCTCCTGGGTGGCGCAGTCGGTTAAGCGTCCGACTTCAGCCAGGTCACGAGCTCGCGGTCCGTGAGTTCGAGCCCCGCGTCAGGCTCTGGGCTGATGGCTCAGAGCCTGGAGCCTGTTTCCGATTCTGTGTCTCCCTCTCTCTCTGCCTCTCCCCCGTTCATGCTTTGTCTCTCTCTGTCCCAAAAATAAATAAACGTTGAAAAAAAAAAATTATATACACAATGGAGTACTACGTGGCAATGAGAAAGAACGAAATATGGCCCTTTGTAGCAACGTGGATGGAACTGGAGAGTGTGATGCTAAGTGAAATAAGCCATACAGAGAAAGACAGATACCATATGGTTTCACTCTTATGTGGATCCTGAGAAACTTAACAGGAACCCATGGGGGAGGGGAAGGAAAAAAAAAAAAAGAGGTTAGAGTGGGAGAGAGCCAAAGCATAAGAGACTGTTGAGAACTGAGAGCAAACTGAGGGTTGATGGGGGGTGGGAGGGAGGAGAGGGTGGGTGATGGGTATTGAGGAGGGCACCTTTTGGGATGAGCACTGGGTGTTGTATGGAAACCAATTTGACAATAAACTTCATATATTGAAAAAAATTTTAAAAAATAAAAAAATAAAAAGAAACTGAACAATCTAAAATAAATAAATAAATAAATAAATAAATAAATGGGATGTGAGAGACAAATCGATGGCAAACACTAAAGGATGCGTCGTAACAAGAAGGTCCCCAATGCCCAAGGGTATCTACAGCGGCTTCCAGAATACAGAGGAAACAGAGAGATGCTTGTCCATTCTCCCGCACCGAGAGCAATCTGCCCATCCTACAGCATCAAAGGTACCTCATCAAGGCCAAAAAGAAACTGGGGCTGTCTCAAATATGCTTTGGTTGAAAGGATAAGGACAGAGGACTTGAGGGGAGAATCAAGAGCACGCTAGGAAACACGGGGCCATCTTAGTTGGGCTCCTCTTAGATGCGATTGGATGCACTTGGGGTTAAAACCATCCTCCCTCCAACCCTCTGGACCACACCTGGTCGTATCTCATATTCCTGCTTCTAGGTAAATGCAGTATGTTACTCGCAAAAAGGGCTGCAATATTTCTCCTCTATCCGTGCTCCTTACAGCATGACGGAGCTCCTGCCTTCAAGAGACAGAAGCTATTTCGCCACCTCCCTGGCTCTGGGACTCGTTTTGGCTAACAGAATTCAGAGGAAGTAACCTGGAGGCAGTTACAAGCCTAGGCCTCAAGAGACCTTGCATACCTGGGCCCTCTTAGAACCCTAACACCCCCAGTGCGAACGAGCCCGAGCTAGCCTGGTTAAAAGATATTTTTAAAAAAAGCGCGGGGGGGGGGGGGGGCGCCTGGGTGGCTCAGTGGGTTGAGCGTCCGACTTCGCTCAGGTCACGATCTCACGGTCCGTGAGTTCGAGCCCCGCATCAGGCTCTGTGCTGACAGCTCAGAGCCTGGAGCCTGCTTCCGATTCTGTGTCTCCCTCTCTCTCTGGCCCTCCCCCCGTTCATGCTCTGTCTCTCTCTGTCTCAAAAATAAATAAATGTTAAAAAAATAAATAAAAAATAAAAAGCACAGGGGGGGGTCACCTGGCTGGCTCAGTCGGAAGAGCATGTGACTCCTGGACTCTTGGATCTCGGGGTCATGAGTTCGAGCCCTGCAATGGGCATAGAGATTACTTGAAAGAAAGAAAGAAAGAAAGAAAGAAAGAAAGAAAGAAAGAAAGAAAATTAAAAGAAAAAAACCACAAAAACATGGGGCTGGAGCTGAAGCTATCCTAGAAGAGCCAGCCCCCAACCCACCCGGCAGAAAACCTGCCCAGATCCAAAGAACTGCCTAGCGGAGTCCCGTCCAAATAGCCAACTGACCTAAGAGCTAACTAATGACAATGCGGGTGGCTTGAAACCACTGACTAAACCCATATTGTGGTGTTCTGTTAAGCAGCAAAAGCTAACTGCTATAGTAAAGAAAGGATTCATTCAGTGAGCAAGTGTTAAATGCCTTCACATTGGAAGTACTACTCTCGGTAATCACGGAGGACACCACCAAGATTAACACGCAATGGTGCCAAAGTTTGGCATCCCCTCTAACAACCCTAAAAGAAGTGTGAATAACACGATCTACTTAGAGGACAGGAGGGCTCCCTCAAAGAAAAGGTCACACGGGAGCCAGTTTTTCAAGAAAAAGTAGGGGCGCCTGGGTGGCTCAGTCAGTCAAGCGTCCAACTCTTGATCTCGGCTCATGCCGTGGCCTCACGGTTCCCGGGATCTAGCGTGGCTACCAGGGTGGAGCCTGCTTGGGATTCTCTCCCTCCCCCTCCCTCTCTCTCTCTCTCTCTCTCTCTCTCGGCCGCTCCCCTGCTCACACTCTCTCTGTCTTTCTGAGAATAAATAATAAACACAACACTTTAAAGCAAAAAATGGGAAGTCACCAGCAGATAGGAATGGGCGTCAGAAGTAGAGGAGAAACAGCACGTGCAGAAAGCACAGATGCTTGAGGAGAGAACTCAAGGAATGTTCTAGGAATGGAAAATAGTTTAGGACAGATGGAGTGCGGGGAGGAAACGGCAGACGATGGAACAGGAAAAGAAGGTTGAAGGCGAAGGAATGTGAATGCCTCTTGTAGGCCGTAGAGAGCTACAAATCATTCTTAAGTAGGAAATGACACGATTAAACCTGCGTTTGGGGGAAGGAAAGCTGATGACAGGTGGGGGGTTAGAGGCAAGGGGAAGAATCAGAGAGATCAGTCGGAAGGCTATAACTGCGATCCCAAAGGGGACCTGAACCAAACTAAATATAGGCTGTGAGAGGGATAGGAGTTGCGCAGGAGGCTGGAGACAGGGCCAGGATTTCTACTTTGGGATCCTGGATTAATGGTAAATACATTCACGAAGGCAGGAAAGCAGGAAGAGCAACACGTGTGCTTTACAAAGGCACCTGCAGGATATCCCGTGGGAGCCGTCCAGGAGGCAGATAAGGATATAGATCCAGACCTTCTGTGGAAGGCCAGGAGGTGGGAGTAGGAGATAAAGACCTGAGTCTGCTTTTTGTTAGGTTTATTTATTTTGAGAGGTGGGCGCGATGGGGGGGGGGGGGGCGGGGAGACAGAATGCCACGCAGGCTCCGTGCTGTCAGCACAGAGTCCGATGTGGGGCTCGAACTCACGGACCGGGAGGTCATGACCTGAGCTGAGATCAAGAGTCGGTGGCTTAACGGACTGAGCCACCCAGGCGCCCCAAGACCTGGGGAGTCTTCAGAACAGAGGGCAGAGGGGCAGAGGGAGAGGGGCAACTCAAGGCCTGAGAGTGAACTTGAACACAGGGCTCTGAGGCAACAAAATACAGGTGGAGAAGAGAAAAAGCTAATGAATGGCAGAATCCTGAGGGCCATTCCTATTTCAGGGGCAAAGGAAAGAAGGGAGATCAAACAGAGCAACCTTCCTTGCGGAGGAAAGGAAAGGAGAGGGGAAGGATCATTCAGCCAGTATGGATTATGAATTACGGAAAAATGGATCGTCATCCATTTTGCCACATTCTTTCCTCTAGCTAAGTCATCACCAGGCTCTTCCCTAGGGTACTTCCGACTCCAGAGGGGTCCTGAGGACATAATCAGTGTCACGGGGAGACCGGAGCAGGGACCACTTGAGTAACAGCATCTGTGTCCACGTATCTTACTCAAAAACACACCTTTTCAAACCCCTTCTCTGGCACCTGCTGCAGCAAAGACCATTACCAACTTTCATTCTTAGGGCACTTATTTGAAATAAGCTTATAAGTAATATACTGCATTTTCCAAACAGATTGCCTTCATGTATTTTCAAGAACTAAAAGAGAGGGGCGCCTGGGTGGCGCAGTCGGTTAAGCGTCCGACTTCAGCCAGGTCACGAGCTCGCGGTCCGTGAGTTCGAGCCCCGCGTCGGGCTCTGGGCTGATGGCTCAGAGCCTGGAGCCTGTTTCCGATTCTGTGTCTCCCTCTCTCTCTGCCCCTCCCCCGTTCATGCTCTGTCTCTCTCTGTCCCCAAAATAAATAAACGTTGAAAAAAAAAATTAAAAAAAAAAGAACTAAAAGAGAGGCTTTAAAAAATAACCCCAAAGCAGGCAAAGATTTTATAAACAGAACACAAAAAGCAACAGCCATAAAAGGAAAAAAAAAAATCACTGGGCTTCATTAAAAACCATCCAAAGATAGCATGAAGACAGTGAGTGACAAGGCAAGCCACAGACTGGGAGGAAATATCTGTGATATGCATACCTGACGAAAGACTCCTATGCAGAATATGAAAGGACTCAAACAAAGAAATCAAAACCAAAATCAAAATCGGCCAAAACATTTTAATAGAAATTTCCCACAAAGATATTGCGGTGCCAGCAAGTATATGAAACGGCACTTAAAATTACTTATCAGGAAACATAAATTAAAACCATAAGTAAGGACCAACTCACACCCATTAGGAGGACTCCTATCAGGAAGACAAGATAAACAAGAGAAGACAAGAGAAGAGAAGGAAAGGAGAGAAGAAAAGGGAAAAAGAGAAAAGAAAAGGAAGAACAGGAGAGAAGAGATAAGAAAAGGGAAAAGAGAAAAAAAAGAAGAAAAGGAAAGGAAAGGAAGAAGAAAAAAGAAGGGAGGGGAGGGGAGGGGAGGAGAGGAGAAGAGAGAGGAGAGGAGAGAAGACAGGAGAAGAGAAGTTGGCAAGGATGAGGAGAAACCAGAACCCCCTACACACAGTTCCAGAAAATAGAAAAGCAGGGTCTCAAAATATTTCGACACCCATGTTCAGAGCAGCACTATTCACAGTGGCCAAAAGGGGGCAGCAAACAAGTGTCCACGGACAGACAAGTGGCTAAACAAAATGGGGTATAGGTGTACAGAATATTATTCAGCCTTAAAAAGAAATTCTAACACATACTACAACATGACTCTGTTTTTAAGTTTATTTATTTGAGAGAGAAAGAGAGCACAAGTGGGGGAAGGGGCAGAGGGAGAGGAGAGAGAACCTTCCAAGCAGGCTCTGCGCGGTGGGCACAGAACCAGAGGCGGGGCTCGATCTCCCAAACCGTGAGATCATGACCTGAGTCGAAATCAAGAGAGTCGGATGCTTAACCAGCTGAGCCACCCAGGCGCCCCAACGTGAATGAATCCTAAGGGCATTATGCTACATAAAAGAAGCCGGTTAAAAAAGAACAAATATTCTATGATTCTGCTCATCTGAGGTCCTTTAAAGTAGTCCGGTTCATAGAGACGGAAAATACAATGGTGGTTGTCAGGAGCTGGAGGAAGAGAGAACAGGGATTTGGGCTGGGGGGGGGGGGGGGGACGGATTTATTGTTTCACAGGCACAGTTTCAGTTCTGCAAGATGAAAAGAGTTCTGGAGATGGATGGTAGTGTTATGTGTGTTTTTACCACAGTTATTTATTTATTTTTTTAATTTTAAAACCTACAGGGAGATACCAGAATGCCCCCACCAAAAACAGCTGAAGTTAGGGGCGCCTGGGTGGCTTCGTCAGGTAAGCGACCGACTTCGGCTCAGTTCATGATCTCAGGGTCCATGGGTTCGAACCCTGCATCGGGTTCTCTGCTGTCAATGTGGAGCCTGCTTCGGATCCTCTGTCCCTCTCTCTCTCCACCCCTCTTCCACTCGCTCGCACATGCGCTCGCTCGCTCTCTTTCTCAAAAATAAATATTTAGAAAATAGATGAGGTTAAAAGGCCCCACAAAACCAAGTGTTAGCAAAAACACAGAGCTCCCTACACTACTGGTAGAATTTATTTTTTTTTTAATGTTTATTTATTTTTGAGAGAGAGAGAGAGAGACAGAGCATGAGAGGGGGAGAGGCAAAGAGCGAGGGCGAGACGGAATCTGAAGCAGACTCCAGGCTCTGAGCTGTCAAGCACAGAGCTCGACGCGGGATTCGAACCCACGGAACTGTGAGACCATGACCGGGTCCCAAGTCAGAAGCTTAATCGAGTGGGCCACCCAGGCACCCCAATTACTGGTAGACTTTAAACTGCTGCAGTCACTTTGGAAGACTATTTGGCAATTGAAATGAGTGGGTACGTGCAGTGAAAAACGTTGGCCACACGCTGAAGACCCAGAAATGCAACAGGAGGGTGGATCAACAAATGCGGCTACGCCCATACAACGGAACTACCCATCAACAATAAACGAGACTGAATTACTACCACACGCAGTAACATGGACGACTGTCCTAGACATTATGTTAATGGGAATGGCAGGCGCGAGCGTCCCTTCTATAGGACACTATTCATGTGGAGCGTCATGGGAGACAAAACTAGTGGATGGAGGGATGTTTTTTCATTTCTTTTCATGTTTATTTATTTTTGAGAAAGGGAGACAGACAGAGCGTGAGTGGGGGAGGGGCAGAGAGAGAGGGAGCCACAGAATCCGAAGCAGGCTCCAGGCTCCGAGCTGTCAGCACAGAGCCGGACGCGGGGCTCGAACTCACGGACCGCGAGATCGTGACCTGAGCGGAAGTCGGGCGCTTAACCCAGCCACCCAGGCGCCCCCGGTTTTGACAAATCACGATGTGAAAGAAAAACCAGAATGTGGTTACCTTCAGGTGGGAAATGGGATCAAAACTGTCCAGAAGGGGAAAGAGGATAAAAACTGGGGGGGGGGGGGGGGGGGCGCCTAGAAGTGTTCTAGATCTCGACCTGGGTGGTGCTCCCATGGATGGGTGTGCACACACGTCAAAATTCACGAAGCAGTACACTTTAGCATAACGCATTTTACAATTTGTTGTATGCATGTTACACCACAAAAATGATAGATCTCTGAAGCACCTAATGTCTCTACCATGAGAACAGTAGGATCCAAAAGAGGCATAAAATCTCAACTGTTTGCGCTTTTCCCTTCTGACTTAGAAGATTAGACCCTATTCGTGCCAGATGCCTCGGGGATGACTGGTTACCTCCCAGCGCCGGAGCCCTATCACGAATCGAAGTCCCACGCAGTGCAAACTTACGTGCTCCTAAATGTCACGACGGGGTTTCCTGAACCCACTCCGTATGTCCGTGGGGTCTCTACAGTAGGAACCTCTAGGTCCCTAGCTTAGCCTATGCTTTCTGAGTCAGAGCTCCCGATTTGCTTTCTACTGGTAAGTGTCCAATTTGATCTTTTTAAGCTTCGAGAAGAGCATCTGACTTTGTTTTACACCCTCAACTGGCAGGGGCTAATTCAATCCCTCTTCAGCTGTAAAGGCAGAAGGTCAAAAATCGCAAGACATCACCACATTCCGGCATTGTGATGAATGCATACACCCCGTGGAACGAGAAAGCTTCGTTCTAACAGCCATTTTGATGCCTGTCCTTCGTACAGCCAATATGGTGATGACTTTCGTTTCCTTGTGAGAGCATTAGCTACGGCCCACCATTGTGAGGAAAGAAAAATCCACAAGGATGCCCCCCCCCCCACGACTTCTTCTATCATTCGGAACACTGTGCTACCCAGTTGCTGAAAAGGGGCCTTAATACGCAAAACTTCACAGAGGTTGCCTCAGTCGGTTAAGCATCCCACTCTTGATTTCGGCTCGGGTCATGATCTCACGGTTCAAGGGTTCGAGCCCCTCCTCGGGCTCGCGCTGGCAACACAGAGCCCGCTTGGGTTTCTCCCCCCCCCGCGCTCTGCGGGGCCCCCCCCCCCCCCCCACTGCGTTCATGGTCACTCTCTCTTCCTCCAAATAAATAAACTTTAAAAAAAATACGCAAAACTTTCTATTTGAACGATCATCAAGGCAAATCCTCTGAAAATGCATCACAATGAAAAACTTGCTGAACTTGGTGGTCGTTGATCCCATATTAAACCTGCCATTCATTCAGCGAAGCGGTGAATTGTGAAGGTACCTCGTATGTGTTAGATTTGGCAGGAGAAAAAAAAAAGGACGAGACGGTTAAAAAGGGGGTTGGCGCTGGTTTAAAACGCACTGGTATTCTGATAAGCGTATGCCAAGTTAACAGTGAGACGTAGTTTTTGTGAAAAGCAGAGCTGTTACGTAGGCTCAACAGGGTGATTTGTTCAGGAAGTGTTTTTAACAGCAAGCGTCCAGCAACAACTGGTTAAAGGCAAACGCCACATGGCCACAACAGAAAAGCAACGCTTCTTTTAGAACAGTTAAAAAGTAACGCAGCAGACCGACCTGCAGCATTTTATTTAAATCCATCGTCTAAAATAAAATGAGCTTTGTTTTCTCCTCTGAGAATACCTCAAAGTATGTTTCACTTCATGAAAGTCTATGTAAATGTCAAGATAATGCAATAATTACAAAGCTGGCTAGGTATATTAATTGTTCCACATACCTGCGGTTTTTGTGATTCCTGTCCGAGCTCCCTCGTGCATATTCACTCTTATTTTTCAGAAACCACTTCTGGAAGCTCCCGTTTTGGCTTCCACACTGCCACCTGTAGACTTAAAAGAGAAATAAGCCATGTACTCATCAACCACGCATCTTTTCCAGGCAACTAACAGGGACAGCTGGGGGAAAAGTGGCCCAAATATTTGCTCCAAGAGGTAAAAGTGTTCTTTCTCCTCTGTGTGGAGAATTTCTGAGGAGTCCCTCTCCCCGGATGGTTTGAGAAATCACTAAGTCTCAGACGAACACCATTCTGATCAGTTCATTAAAGAAAGACATGGAGTCATCCACACGCCAACCTACAACCATTTCAAGATCTGCCATTTAAAATCAGAAGACAACTCAACCACTTTGTTAACTGGGTAATTAAGAATTCTGTCAATTACCACAAAGGAAGAAAAAAAAAAAAAAAGAGGGCGAGATCCAGGCAAAGGATACTTTCTCCACGGGGTTGTAAAACGTACATTTCAAATAATAATATCAAGTCTAAAATGAACTAGTGCTTTATCCAATCTAAACAGCAGCTAGATCGGGTTATTTTCATCATACTGCCCTATTCCCATCTTGAACGTGAACGAACGACGCTGAAACCCCACAGATTTTAATACAGGTAGGGGTTTTTCCCCCCCTTGGGGGAGGGGAATAAAAAGACGAATCAAAATCCAGGAGCACGACAAGCAATAAATAAAAATCCACGAGCAACTATCAATGAGTTAATGCGGCCATGAGATGAGAGGGGTGTGTGTGTGTGTGTGTGTGTGTGTGCGCGCGCGCGCGTGTGCGCGCGCGCGCGCGAAGTCAGAAATAGAGACACAGATTCAGATTCTAGAGTTAACTGAGAATCACAGATCAAACCAGGGTGTGTTCTGTGTGAGTGAGAGAGCAGAGAGACAAAGATTCTAGAGTTGAGTGAGAATAACAGACGGAACCAGGGTGTGTGTGTGCGCGTGTGTGTGCGCGCGTGTGAGAGAGACCGAACAGAGACGGAGACACAGATTCTAGAGTTAATTGCGAATAACACACCGCGCCGCACAGCTTTTTACCTCCTGCGAGTCCCACAGTCCACCGAGAACAAGTACCCCAGCTCCGGCACCTTAAGCCAAAGACACAAGC
>NW_024420586.1:22947979-22955856 GCF_014898765.1 Herpailurus yagouaroundi
TTTTTTTTTTTTTTTTTTTTTTTTAGCCCCACCAGAGATCCGTCCCCACTTACCGGTAATTTCCTTTAACGCCCCGAAAGCCTGGTTCGGTTTAAGGAATTGCAGCAAATCCAAGAAAATCAAGTCTCCTTGAGCCACTCTCCTCCTGCTCCCTAGGACGGACATTTCACACACACTCAACACTCCCTTCCCCACCCCGAACACGCGCTGGGCCATCCGGAGAGGCTCTCTGGGGGCCCGCCAGCGACCAATCCTGCTCCCACGTGCCTCCATTAAACCCTCGTCCAAACGTGCACGGGGCGCCAAGTGCATGTGCACCGTCAGCCTTCAGAGAGAAGTTCGGCAAACCCCATCCCACCCGTCCCCCCCCACCCACCCAACCCCACTCCGGCCCTGGGGCGCGAGCGAGCGCGCGGGCTCAGGCACCGGTCGGGCAGACAATACTCGAACAACTCCAGCCTTCCCCGCACACGCCCCGGCTGGTCCTGCCACCACTCTCTGCTTTCCCCGGGTTTCTACAGTCCCGCGGGCCCAGGGCAGGGGGCCTCCGGATGGTTGCCGGGTGTAGAGTGCGAAGAGAGGGGCGACCTGCACGCACCACGGAGATGGGGGGGGAGCGCAGTCTTCCAAAGCCGCTCGGGGACTCAGCTCGTGAGAAGGGGGTGGGGGTGGGGACTGTGAGACCCGAGGGGGAGAATCCCGAGGGAGGCAGCCGCGCCGCACCTCTTCCCTACCTCGCCCAGCGCGCGCACACAAGCGTGCACACCAAGGGGCCGGGCACCTTCCCGCTGCCCCCGGACCTGCCCGGCCCTCGGCCGCGAGCTCGGTGGCCTGGAAGCCAGGGCATCCGGCCCGCGGCGGCCCTGGAGGGGGGCAGAGCGCGGCGCTCGGGGGTGCCCACCTGCGCGCAGGGTCGCGGATGCGGCCGGTGCGCCGCCCGCTGTGCCGTGTCCGCCGCAGGAGGAGGTGTGGGCGGCCCGAGCCCTGGACTCCAAGCGTCTCCTCGCTCTCCGGCCGCGCGATCCTCGCTTCCTTTCCTCTCAGAGGGTGAGCCTCCCACCTAGCCCGCAGGTTCTGCCACCGTCCCTCTCTGCCCGCCAGAGCCCGAGCTGTCCTCCCCGCCCCTTTCCCGCCGCGCAGCGCCGCGCTCCGCCCCCCGCCCGCCCATCCCCGCCCGGGCCCAGCCGGGGGCTGCGGGCCCCGGGCCTCGTGTCGCAGATGCCCAGACCCGGGCGGAGGGGAGGGGGGTGGGGTGGGGTGGGGGGCTCCGCCTAGACCCCGCACTCCTACCCCGCGCCCCTCTCCCGCGCCAACGGCGGCCACCCGCGCTCACCCCGCGGTCAAGGGTGTGGGCACCGCGCGCTCTGCCCTCGCTCTTCCGGCGGCTCCACTCCCCGCCGGGCACCTTCCGAGGCCCAAAGGGTGCCTCGTTTCTTGGGGGGAAGGGGGTTGATGAAGCGGGGTAGAGTGAGCGAGAGAGAAGTTGCTGCCTGTGCCTTGTTTCTGTTACATTAAATACCTGGATGTAACGCTTTCCTTGTTACAAGTGGGGCAATATTCAGAGGAGGCTTGAATATAAGATTTCCAAGCTAATTGGTTGTAGGGGCCTTTTAAAAATGTAATGATGCAGAAGACAACAGATTCACTCCTTTGAAAAAGTTGCTTGACATAATGGCCACATTTCTCATTTTAAATAATAGCAAAATATAAATAACAGAACAGCTGTGTTTTACGGAAACAGATCCCGTTTGTGTGCGTTGTTTCAACCCTCTGTAATTATATTAATTGGGTTCTTTTTAAAGTGTATTTTAGGTATTTCTTAAGAAAATGGGCTCAGAATTTAGGGATCAGGAATCCATAAATTTTCATTTGGCTTTTTGCCATCATTCTAAAATGTCAATTTCATGGAAATTATTACATGTGGTTATGTAGGAAAATGGATCCTTTTTCTCCCAGGTTGGCAACATTCTTAGATTTGGCAAAGGGCAGGTTTTGTTTTGTTTTGTTTTGTTTTGTTTTTTAACGAAGAAATAATAAAATTCTCATTTTCTAGCAGCTTTTTCCTCAGTGTTTCTCTCTCTGAGGCAAACTTCCTTTCTCTGTCCTCTTACATTTGTTCCCTTCAAAATTCTCTCCCTAAATGTAAGTAAAGCAATAGACAACCATGATTTTTTTGAGCCTTTGTTCCCTGAAAGGGATAGGAAAATTCATTGTAATCGATTACCAAAATCAAACTCCAGGCTCATGATACTAAATTTCACACTGATTAAGCCTGTTTGTCAACCCCGCTTTTAGTAATTGAACCTAACACTTGAGAACCAAGAGGGTTTTTTGTTTTAAGTTCCAGCCCTATAAGGATGAAATGTACACTTTTTAATTAACATTTGGAACCAAAATTAAATTGACTAATGAAAAGCATATTCGTGGCGTATTTGTTGCTGGGTAAATGAGGCATATTTTATTTCTTGCTGTCTGCCTTATTGAATCCACCTTTGCCTAAACTATGTTCCCTGAACTGCCACCGAAGAATCGGATCCTAATCCATAGCTTGCTTGACAACCATCTTTGTCCTTCAAGTTAAGTCTCCCTTGAGGTCTTTGGTAAGAATCCAGTATGATTAACCATCCAAAATTGGAAAGAGTACTTCTTCAAGCTTGGTTCTGACTAAGAGATAACCATCAGATTTCTCAAAACCCGGAGGGTGTTTGCCATTTGAATAAAAAGAAGAAACAGAACTAGCAAATCCGTTTTGTTCAGGTCAAAACGAAGCCAACAAAATCACAGTGGAGATCCGTTCTAAGCCCGAATTATGCTAAGAGATATATAAAAAGCACAATCCAAATAACTTCATCTGTATTTTCTTTCACCACTACAAATCCCTAGCTCCCTTTTCCTTCCTGTGCTAGTGAGAATTTTTCACTAATCTTTAAATAAGAAAAGTGCAACCAGACACTCCTGCTGTCCCCAGGGATCCCGTGTCAGTCTCCATTTGTTTTCAAAAGTTGTTTTGAAACGTGTGTGAATCTGACGAGGACCGATCCGAACATCCCATGTAGACCCATGGAGAGGGGGGTTCCAATGACCAGTCCGTATTCAAAGCAGTGAGGTTAAAACAAAACACGAGTTTGTTGTACCAGCTTAATCCTATCGGCATCCATTCTGATCCTCACCCCGGCACAGGATTTTAGGACACACCAGCTTTCTCCTCTTGGGCAATTTTCTCCTGATCATTATTTTAGTAATTTTTTTGTCCATTTCCTCTTTGGGCTGCGTCATAACTCACACTGAGCCTGAACATAATGCATAGTCTTCTGTCCTTTCTTTTCTATGATAATTGAGGACTGGAAATGCTTTATGGGGGAAGGGGGGCTGCGAGGACAGCTCTTTTGCCAGATTTTCCTCTCCTGGCTCTAAGAAAAGCATGCACTGGGTTTCTTCACTTTGGTTGATTGGGCTCAGTGAGCAACATCATTGATTCAAACGTGCAGAATGCCAATTACTTTAATTGGTCTCTTGGTGCCAGGGAACTGTGTCCCCAGTTATCTCACATAAGAGACGTTACCACCCATAATGCTCAGATTGAAACGTTGGTGCTCTAAGCTAAGTTACTTAAAATGTGCGTGGGGGGGGGTGTATGTATAATTCAAAGCCAAATATAAACCTGAATACTTACAACAGATCCTTCAGTTATGAAACTCATGGTAAACTCTCTCTGATGGTTTGTGGGTATGTGACAAACTAAGGAATACTTCAATATTTACCTTACTCACAGGAAAGTACCTTTTTTAAAAATTTTATTTATTTATTTATTTGTTTTAAGTAAACTCATATATCTTACATAGGGCTCAAACTCACCACCCAAGGTCAAGAGTCTCAGTCTCTTCTGACTGAGCCAGCCAGCCGGGTGCTCCGAAAGTACTCTTTTCGGATCCAGATCTTCCCATCAATTTCCCAACACCAAATATTTAACCAGATCATGTCATGATGGAAGGAAGGAAGGAAGGAAGGAAGGAAGGAAGGAAGGAAGGAGAAGGAGGAAGGAGGGAGGGAGGGAAGGGAGGGAGGGAGGAAGGAAGGACGGAGGGAGGCAGGAAGGAAGAAAGGAAGGAAGGAGAGAAGGAAGGAAGGAGAGAAGGAAGGAAGGAAGGAAGGAAGGAAGGAAGGAAGGAAGGAAAGAAGGAAGGAAGGAGGGAGGGGGAAGGAAGGTTAAAGCCACTGGTATAGATAGGAGAATACCTGTAGGACTCTTTAGCACAACTGATAAGCACATCAAGTTAGTCAGATCATGGTTTCCTCCCCCGTGGACCATTTTGCTTTGGTCTGTTTCATGGCTGCCCATCAAAACCTTATCCCTCGACATAAACAAACGTTGTTGGTCACTAGATGCTGTGGGTGGAATTGTGTGCCCCCCAAAAGATATGTTGAAGTCCTAACCCACGATACGTGTGAATGTGACCTTACTTGAGAACTGGGTCTTTACAGATGTAATTAAGATGTAAGTTGAGATGAGGCCATACTAAAGTAGGGTGGACCCTTGATCCAGTATGACCGGTGTTTTTGCTGGAAGAGCAGAGACACGCGCACACAGGGAAGTTGGCCGTGTGAAGGTGAAGGCAGATTGGACGGAAACCAATATACCGGGAAATCATCAACTCCTGGTGATGCCAGCCCATAATCTGCCATATCGAGCACAGAGTAAATGTCTAATTGGGGAACGTCTAAAACTGATAGGCAGAATCATCTCTGTACATGAAGGACGCCAGCAGGGTAGGATCATCCAGGAATTGGAAGACGTTACCTAATCTCGTGGCTCCTCCGAGAGGGAACTTGGCTGCAAGTGAGAATCATAGGGTCACAGAATCTTCACGTGCTCAAAGAATGTTGGAGATTTTTCTCTTCTTTTGAGACTGCGTGATACGCCGGTGGCATGACCTTAAAATGTGCAGGACAGGATCCTCTGTGTACGTTGCACCCCCAACACCCAACGTGCCCCACTGATTCAGTCCTACCTCCCTTTGTGTTAACTAACGCTTTTTGGTAATCCCAAATTAAAATGTAAATAAGTCTGGAAGACTTCCCAGCCTGAACTCTTGTCGGTTCCCAACTTGTATGTTTATCAGCTCATCATTATATCCCCCCTGCCACTGCCTAGCAGAACGCTGAGTTCATAGAGCATCCTCCATAAACGTTTGCCAAGCTGTAGTGAGAAGCAGAGCTTAGCAAGAACTAGATGAAGGTTGGGCAGGGTGGAGAGAAGCAGAGCTCGATCGAGAAGTCCTATAGCCTTGACTCGGATCTGGTCATGACATGGGACTGGAACACAGAAGTCAGGGGGCCGCTGGGAGCTTTATTCCCTTGACTGCTCCCAAGGCCAGGAAGCATTCGTGGCCCTAAAGGTTAGCACGGAAGCCGGCCGCCGGGGGGGGGGGGGGGGAGGCCCGTTAACCACTTCCAGGAGCTCTCACCCCCTCTCCAGCAATTTCCCCCTAAAATATCTGAACTGAAGAAAAATACTGCATTTGCAATGCAAATACAACCTCAGGCAAGCCCCGGCAGGACTCCCTATGCCTGCCCCCCACCTCCGAATTCCAATTACATGCAGCCTTCCTTACTGGAGATGCTGGAGGTGTGCTGTTAGTGCCGAACTCCTTTTGAAATGTACGCCTGGGACAGACCCCGATATAAACAAACCCACAGTCAATATCAGAAATCCTCCCACCTCGTATATTATCGGGAAAAGAGAACCAAATCCGTGTGAGAGAAGACTGCACCGCTTGGAACATGAATAGCGTGGTTCTTTAGCGAGAAGTGCCAAGAGAAAGAAAAAGCAGTGTCAATTCTCCGAAGAAAGGAAAACCGGAATAATTCTCTCTGTGTGTCTGTGGTTGGATCTCCGATACCTAGACTCTAGAAACTTTTGAAAATGTTTGAAGCAGTCAGGAGTTGCTCGAGACCTCCCTGGAGTTAGTCCTTCCCGAAAATGTGCGGGAGTGGCTCAACTCTAGCCCACAGATTGAATCAAAGTATTACAGTAGAATGAAAGCAACTTTTGTAATGGATTTTTTAAAAATATTTATTATTTATTTGGGGGAGAGTGCAAGCAGGGGACGGAAACAGAGGATCCAAAGCGGGCTCTGTGCTGACAGCAGTGAGCCCGATGCGGGGCTTGAACTCACAGACCACCAGATCATGACCTGAGCCGACGCTGGATGCTTAACCGACTGAGCCACCCAGGTGCCAGGTGCCCCTAGATTTTTTTTTTTTTTTTAATCGGGCCCATGAAGAAAAGTCGACAATCCAAAATGCTAGTGGTCCACTCATGGTATTTTTGTTATGACGTTCACAGTCACGTGAACTCCATCAACCAGTAAACCTACCTGATGGTGTGACTAGGGTGGCTGATTTGTGCCTGGAAATGCCACCCAGCAGGTGGGTCTCAGGGCACTAAACCTTGGGGAGGGGCGCAGGGGAAAGGTAGCCAATCCCAGGCTGCAGTGAGGACAAAACTTACCCACTGCCCAAGGCCGAAGTGATCATTCCAGTACTCCCTGAGTCCGAACCGAGAGGCGGAGGCTTAACCGACGGAGCCACCCAGGTGCTCTGGAGTTTCCTTGCTTTCTGTGCAGAAGTCCAAGTGTTCCAACCGCAGAGATGGGGGAGGGAAGTCTCTGACTCAAAGAACACAAGATTCACCCAAGGTCCCCTCCGGAGGGTGAGGACAGTAAGGGAAGGCACTTAGGACTTCGGGCTTTCTGCCTTCTTTTCTCCCTAGTCTCTGTCCTGCTAAGGGTGAGGTCACGCCTTTTGGGACCGGGGTGGGGGGTGGGGGAAGGCAGTGCTCACCCTTGTGGGTCTAACCCTAGGTTCCAGGGCTAGACGTAGGAGATGCGGTAGGCGCTTCCCACAAGGCTCACATCGCTAGGCCCCTTGCAAGTCCATTGACACAGGGCAAGTGGGCGGGGTCAGGAGCCTCGCGGGGGGGGGGGGGGGGGGCGCGGGGGGGAAGGCCCAGCTCAGCAGCGCAGGGGCGGGGCAACCGCCAGTCTTTTCGAGAGGCTTTGGCTCCGGGTTCTTTCATCAGCAGAGAGGCCACTGTTTACTGGCAAGCTGATCCAAAGCTTCTTTATTAGTACACTTTATTCAGTGCTTCCTACACCGAAACCGCCTGGGAAGCTTTTAAAAAAGATGCTAATGCCCAGACCCGGGGCCTGCTACATAATTTGCAGGGCCCCTCGTTCAAAAAATGACTTCGGGTTTCAAGACGGCAGAGCATTAAACCCAAGGCAGGGCCCTTGTAAGTGCAGGACCCCGTGGAACCGACACACATCGTGGGCCCATGAAGCCCACCTGCCCGGACTCCACTCCCGGAAATTCAGATTTCACTGGTCTTGAGCGGGGTCTGGGCCCTGGGGCATTTTAAAGCTCCCTAAATATTTTTCATCTGCAGTTAAGGCCTCCGAACCCCCATTCTAGCTCCGGGAATCATTAAATCCAAAAGATTCTTACGGTTACAATTGACGCCTGCATACAAACTTGTCTCTAATTCAATAACTTAAAACCCTCACTCAAACATTCTCAGCTTATCCAGGATGAAATCATCATGCCAACATTCTTTAGAAAATGTTTCAACTCATACATAAGTTAAAAGCTGCAGTCATGAATCACCTTTTGATTCCCCCTTTTTAAAAAACAAAAATGGCACAAAAATGGCATATTTTCTCATATAGAAAATTGATATAATTTGAAGTGTTCTTACCCATCGTCATTCCCATTAGATCTGAAACGAAGCTAAACAAGAATTTTGCTAAATGGAAATTTATTATCACATCAATAGAACTCGGTGGCACACAAAAAATGCAAACGCACAGTCAAACATC
>NW_024420586.1:22955956-22958377 GCF_014898765.1 Herpailurus yagouaroundi
GAGGGAGTTTTATCTGGGAGAAACTTCCCAGGAAAGGGTCCGTGGAGAGTTTCTGATCCTGATCTAGCACCATTACTGGGATCCTCTCTAGAGACTTGTATCTTGAGAAGAACACTCTCTCCTGCCCTGGGTCATAAAAGGCATCACCTTGCCCTAAAGATAGTCCAAAATGGAAGCCCTCCCCATCCTCTTCTGCAGCATCCCCCACGTCCCTAGTTGAGACTCAATCTCTTTCCGGATCTCCAGACTCCTCCAAATGCAGCTACATAAGGGTGGGTCTCCAACCTTCCCACACTCAACAGCTGCCTCTGCTTGGGTTAGAACTTCCATAAGACAACCTGAGAGTCCTTCATTGGGTGGCCTTTCAGATACAGGGAGGGTGACTGACCGTCCTAGGTTACCCCGAACCACCTGGGTTTCGGCACCGAAAATCCAGCATCCTGGGATACTGTTTGGTCACCTTAGATACAAGATGTCACTCACAATCGACTCCAGAGTCTCCAGTACCTAAATATGTGCATATGAGGAAAGCTGGGTTTCTGTTTTGCCCCCCCGGAGTTGGCTTAACCGTGCGTTCACCCGTTGACGGTCCTGTGGTCAGATCCCCTAGACCCTCCTTTATGGGTTCTATGTACCCCCTAGTGTCCACTTGCTTTACTTTGTTCCTAACTGCTCACACCTGTAACTGCCTTCGGTGACCTACCCTAGGGCTACTGGATTCACTTTGCTGGATCTGCTGTGATCCCGGCAGGTTAATGTTCCTTCCACCCTCTCCCTCCTACCCTGGGCAGCCCATAAGCCACAACTGACTGACGCAGGAGTAGGAAAGCACCCCCACGCCCCCCCCGCCCCCGCCGCCGCTTCTGTTGACACAAAGGGAACACGATCTGAGGTGGAGTTTACACTTCTGAGCTCCCCGTGGGACATCACCTGAACTCACACTCGTGGCTTTTCCCCCTTCCCTGGTCTTGCTCGCCCCGCTCCCTTCCGGGTTTCTCCTGGGAGCACGTCCTCCATAAAGGGATTCTTCCTGAATCTTCCCCTCAGTTCTCTGTTCTGGAGAACCTGACCCAAGACAGACTTGGTTCAGGAAGGTCTTCTATGATAAAGATATAACAAACACCGATAAGCAACGTGAGGTCCAGCAGTGATTCCTTCTTTGTGTTGCCAATAGAGACTTTACCTGAAAACACCAAGTGAACTTGGGCAAATCTTCCCCTGCCCTTTATATTTAGCATGGCCTTCATGGTGTTCTAACGGCGCCTGGCAGTCTTGTCGTCCCGGCAGGAGCCACTAAAAGGCAGGAATAAAGCATTTTCTTCCTGAATCACAAGTCACCCAACAAGGTGAGCTATAGCACAGGATACACGCTCACGCAACAGATAGCAACACCGTTGAGACCTGTTTAGACTTTCAGCCACCTATAGTAAATATCCATCTCACTGACTCTTCGTTCGTTAGGGTTTCGGCAACAGGAAACGGAAGGCATACCCAAAAGGGACTCTGAAGAAAATGTGACAGGGGCGCCTGGGTGGCTCGGCCGCTTAAGCGGCCGACTCTTGATCGCGGCCCAGGTCATGATCTCACGGTTCGTGAGTTCAAGCCCCACAGCAGGCTCTGCGCCGATGGCACGGAGTCTGCTTGGGATTCTGTCCCTCCTTCTCTCCGCCCCTCCCCTGCGTGTGCCCTCTCTGCCTCTCTCTCTCAAAACAAATAAATAACCCCCCCCAAAAAAACCTTTAAAAAAAGGCAAAATATAGACAGTAGCTCTCGTTCTAAGCTTTTGCTCTCTGTTACTTAGGTTCCTGGCTCTGTACTTATACCTGCTTCTAGCCCAGACATTCAGGACACCCTTTGGATTTGTCTAGTTGCTTAGACTTTAGCTTTCTAGCAGGTTCTTGGCTTTCTGTTAAAGACCCCCATTTTTGCATCTCCTGACGTTTCCAATGAGAAACTCTAGCCCTGTGGAAGCCCACTGGGCAAACCTGTTGCCTGACTCTTTGGAGATGCAGTGTTCAAGGAAGAGTAGCTTTTATAGCCACTCACAGACCAACAAAAGACCGTGACTTTGACACGGGGTATGTGCACACGTTATACGGATTTCTAGCTTTGAGAGGATCATTTACTAGAACTAACTCCGCCTAAAAGTTATTTGTTTCTGCTCACCGCGAGGTTGATGTGTGAACCCCCTTTCTAAAGGTTTCCTCCTTAAGTTTCCATTTTTGTATGTATCTCTCCATTAGCAAGTGGAAATGGCTATAGAATCATCAGTGATGTAGACATCGTGATGGGAATTCTTAACCCTGAGCACTGGCAGATAGAAAACAAAACCAGGAAGCAGATTCTTAACTATACAGAACAAACTGATGGCTACTAGAAGGGAGGTGGGTGGGGGAATGGGTGACCTAGGTCAAGAGGATT
>NW_024420586.1:22958477-22991985 GCF_014898765.1 Herpailurus yagouaroundi
CCCCCCCCCCCCCCCCCCCCCCCCCCCCGCCTGCGTGGCTCAGTCGGTTAAGCGTCAGACTTCGGCCCCGATCACTGTCTCGCGGTTCCTGAGTTCGAGCCCCGCGTCAGGCTCTGTGCTGACACCTCGGAGCCTGGAACCTGCTTTGGATTCTGTGTCTCCCTCTCTCTCTGCCCCTCTCCCGCTCATGCTCTGTCTCTCAAAAATGAATGAACGTTAAAAAAATTTTTTTTAAATATCATAAAACAAAACTAACATCCGACTATATCATTAAAAAAAAGAGTACACTTCTCATGATGAGCACTGAGTGAGGTATAGAATTGTTGAATCATATTGTACCCCTGAAATTAGTAGAACATGGTCTGTTAACTACATTATAAAACAATTAAAAAATTAAATGAAATTTAAAAAAAGAAAAGACAAATCCCCTGCAATTCACATCTCAGTCCTAATATAAAACTGTAAGCAACATGGCTCAGCATGGGTTGCGGTGGGAATTGGCCACCATGGCCATTTAAGTGGGAAGAAAATGAGGATACAGACAAAATCAGAATAGGAGCATTTATTTTAGCCAGCCCGGCCCGGGGTTTTCGTGAGGAGAAATTGAAGGTACACATGAGAACTCTGCTGCAATTAAGTAGCTGAGATATTTACATCTCTTCTCCTTTGATAAACACATTATTGGGAAAAGTCCCTTTGTCGGTGGCGAGTTTTAGCATTTGTGATACAGAAGTGTAAAACGTCTTACTTCAGAAGGTCAATGTCAGCTTGCTGCCAGCTGTCTAGAAATCTCGTTTCTTTTACCACTTGCCAAAATCACAAACATCATCTGACCACTTCCGTAAGCAAATGATGGTGCTCAGAAAGAAAACACTCTCTCAGGAAAACATTTTGTGGGTTATTATTGGCAATGTGAAGGCACCACCTGGTAAAGAGAGAACTCATACCCAGTATTTTCATCAGCAGTGCAGAGATTCAATTCATTTGGCACACATTATTCGAAAATGGACTCTGCGACTGGCAGTGGGCTTAAGTCTGGAAAGAATTGTCATAGAATTTTGCCACGAAGAATTAGAAAAGCGGATCAGGAATCGTTCACAAAAGCCTGACAACTGGAAGTTGCACAAAGCTACTCTAAAAGGCAAGATTAAGCTGGTAGTCATACAATGGATGATCATCATCCAACTTTCAATAACAATTTCTGCAGGTAAAAGGAACATACTGCCTCTGGTTTCTTTAAGAGTTTAATTTGGCCAGCACATCCTAAAATCCGCACTTTACAAAGCAGTACGGAGTAACCTTGGGGTTGTAAAGGCAAGAATCCACCCTTTGCTTCCTGCCACCTGGCTATGGCTGGTGAATAATTACCCCCTAAAGGTGTCCACATTCTAATCCCCAGACCCTGTGAATGTATTACTTTACATGGCAAAAGGCACTTTGTAGATGCAAATAAATGAAGGATCCTGAGATGGGGAGGTGATCCGGGATTATCCAGGTGGGCTCAAAGTAACCACGAAGGTTCTTATAAGAGAGAGGGAGGCGGGTCCGAGTTCGGAGCTGTGAGGACAGGACAGAAGCCATGGTCAGGGAGAAGGGGTGGGGAGAGAGGTTTGAAGAGGAAACGCTGTTCATTTTGATGATGAAGGAAGGAGTCACAAATCAAGCAATATAGGCGACCGCTAGGAAGTAACTGGGAGACACAAGGAAACATATTCTCCCCGCAGAGAATTCTTGCCTTCCTTTCCAGAAGGAAAGCGGTTCTGGCGATGGATGCCTTGAGTTTAGCTCTGCAAGACCCATTTTGCACGTCTGACTTCCGGAAGTGTGATAGAAAAAGTCAGTGTGGTTTCAAGCCGCTACATCAGACACTAATACAATGGCTGATCAAGGAATGTCCGTGGGAAATGACCGTGAATTTGCCTTTGTAGAAATCTGACGGGCTGGAAGGAAGCACCGAGGCACCAGCCGCAGTCATGCAGTGTAACGATTGTAAAAAATGGTCGCTAATATCTTTGACAGACATTCCTTCAAGAGGTAGAGCCTATGTCCCCTACCCTTGAACTGTGGGCTCTGTTTGGGGACATATGATGACATTTGAGGCCGGGTCACAGAAGACCATGACGCCAGCGAGAAACATGACCACCATTCTTATGTTCGTTTTCACTCTTGTAGAACTATAATTCGATAGACGACCCCGTCGCTTCAAGAAAATACCAGAAAGAATAAACACATTTCATCAAAGTAAGAAATCAAGCGGCGCTGAGTAAGATTCCATTTCCAACAAATTATGGGTAATTTTCCTCTGCTTTTTTTTTTTTCTTTAAAATACATTGTACCAGTCTTTGGGACTCATTTTCTCACCAGGTTTGGACATATTCCTTTTGTCACCCTGTGTTTTGCCATTTTTATGTAATAGGAATTATGCGGAGAGCCGCTTCCTTTATTTGCAGCACCAAAGGGGCAAAAAAACAGTTTGTACTTTCCAGTCTGGAACTCAGGGTTGGTACCAGCAATGATGATTTTTGAAATTCCTATTATTTCCTTAGGTTCTCACCTGCCAGTCTTTACTGCGACCCCTCTTAGACCTCCCTCTTCTCCTTTACCACCTTTCAAATATTTATCAAATATTCATCCCTATTTAAACAAGAATGCTCTCCTCCAACCACTCTTCCTGTTCCTTTCTAGCTCAGGGAAGCAATAATTTTTTCTGGGGCCACCTGGCCATATCGACAGGCAGCTCCTATTGTCAGAAAAACTATTTCTGACAAAATGTTTGTTCGACTTTGCTTAATTAAAGACAGGAACTTTGCTTGGAGCTTCGGTATTAATGGGTTCTTTGTGAAGACATAATAGATGGGGGCTCTACATTCGAAGAATCATTTGAAAACCTCATCTGGAGGGGCGCCTGGGTGGCTCAGTCAGTTAAGCGTCTGACTTCAGCTCAGGTCACGATCTCGCGGTCTGTGAGTTCCAGCCCCGCTGTCGGGCTCTGGGCTGACAGCTCAGAGCCGGGAGCCTGCTTCAGATTCTGTGTCTCCCTCTCTCTCTCTGCCCCTCCCCTGCTCGCTCTCTGTTTTTCTCGCTCAAAAATAAACATTTAAAAAAAAAGAAGAAAAAAGAAAACCTTGTCTGTAGAGTTCCAGTTCAGGTTAGGCACCACGAAGATGTGATATTGACAGGTAGCTTACATCAGTGGCTGTGAAAGGTATACAATTTTGAGGTGCCAGGGTGGCTCAGTTGGTTGAGCATCCAGCTTCGGCTCAGGTCATGATCCCGCGGTTCATGAGTTCAAGCCCCACATTGGGCTGGCTGCTGTCAGCGCAGAACCCGCTTCGGGTCCTCTGTCCCCCTCTCTCTGCACCTCCCCTGCTTGTATTTTCTCTCTCAAAAATAAATATTCTTTAAAAAAAAAAAGGTATACGATTTAGACATTTTTTGGAAATTTTTTATTTTGATATAATTTCAAATTTGAGGATCTCTCGTGTACCTTTGGCCCAGACTCACGAACGGTTTACATCTTGCCCCATTTGCTTTATCATCCTCATCTGTGTCTGTGTGTGTGTGTGTGTGCGCGCGCGCGTGTGTATTTTTTCAAAACCATTTTAGAACAGATTGATGAGATCATGTCCCTTTGCTCCTAAATTTTTCAGAATGTGTTTCCAAAAAGGACATTCTCTTACATAACCACAATACAGCTGTCAATGATTTAGACAGATTTTTAACATCCATTTCCACTGAAAATTCAGAATGTCTTTCAAAAGGACATCTCGGTTAGAACACATTTTTTTTTTTTTAAGATTTTATTTTGAAGTAATCTCTACGCCCAACATGGAGCTCGAACTCACAACCTGGACATCAAGAGTCACACGCTCTACCAACTGAGCCAGCCAGGTGCCCCAGAATACATTTTTGTAATGAGGTCAAACGTACAGGTGCTGTGTGCTTTTTATACCGGTAGCTCCCGAGGGTGGAAAAGTCTTCCCTTTCCTATTTCACATGTGCATACTTTGTCCTAAGTTCCTTTTGTTCCTGTAAATCCTGGGTCAGGGAGAAGGGAGAGGAGAGGACTTCTGAATTCAAGACTAAAAGGAAGGTCCGATCAAGTTCACTAAGTCTTTCTAGATTTTTCTGAAAGTATGATCTCAAATGGTCCTAAAAGGGACTTGGATCTTTGTTCTATCCACACAAAAATTAGAAGGGGCGCCAGGATGGCTCATTCGGTTGAGTGTCTGACTCTTGATTTCAGCTCAGGTCATCATCTCACGGTTGGTGAGTTCGAGTCCTGAATCACGCTCTCGTGCTAAGAGCACAGAGCCTGCTTGGGATTCTGTCTCCCTCTCTCTCTCTGCCTCTCCCCCGCTCTCACTCACACCGGCACGCTCTCTCTCCCTCTCTCAAAAATAAATAAATAAAACTTAAAAAAAAAATAGGAGATGGTCACTTTTATTTAGTAATGCAATTTGCACTTTAGGCACATCTCTATAAAATTTATTTTTTCTGGGGCGCCTGGGTGGCTCAGTCGGTTGAGCGTCCGACTTTGGCTCAGGTCATGATCTCTCGGTTGGTGAGTTCGAGCCCCACATGGGGCTCACTGCTGCCAGCACAGAGCCCGCTTCAGATCCTCTGTCCCTCTCTCTCTGCCCCTCCTCCATTTGCGCTCTCTCAAATTAAACATTTTTTAAAAATTAAAAAAATAAAAACAATTTATCTTACTATCTTACTTACTATCACCTTTTAGGAAAACGGTCTCTTATTTCTATTTTACTATAGGATCCTTACTTCCTTTCTTTAAAGATTTTATTTTTAAGTAATCTCGACACCCAGCCTGGGGCTCGAACTCACAACCCCCAGATCAGAAGTCACATGTTCGGTCGACTGAGCCAGCCAGGCACCCCTAGATTTTCTTTTCTTTTTAAAAAAATTTTTTAACCTTTATTTATTCTTGAGAGAGAGAGACAGAGCGTGAGCAGAGGAGGAACAGGGAAGGAGACATAGAATCCGAAGCGGGCTCCAGGCTCTGAGCTGTCAGCACAGAGCCCGACGCAGGGCTAGAACCCACAAACTGCGAGATCGTGACCTGAGCTGAAGTCGGACGCTTAACCAACCGAGCCACCCAGGCGCCCAGCCCTAGATTTTCTTAACCACGTTGAAAAAGGTTTTTTTTTTTTTTTTTCTCTATTCTTAGTTTGCTTGGAAAGCCCTCCATCTAATACATGGCTAAACAATTAGCCAAAAATGGAAATCAAGGCTGCCTTGGGAAAATGTGGAGTTTGTGAGGTTGCGATGTCTCTACCTTTTACCTTTGAATCTCATGCAAACACTTCCTGTCCTCTGAACCTTGTCCTGGTACCCTCAGCCCTTTGAAGCTAAAGACACCTGCTAAGTAGAAGGTAACCCCCGGTCCTAACTGTGCCTCCATGGGGGCACCCAGGTGGTTCAGTGAGTTGAGTGTCCGACTCTTGGTTTTGGCTCGTGTCATGATCTGGCTTCGTGGGTTCTGTACTCTGTGCCGGCCGTGGGAAGCCTGTTTGGGGTTCTCTCTCTCCCTCTGTCTCTCTCTACCCCTCCCCTACTCATGCTGTCTCTGTCTCTCTCAAAATAAATAAATAAACTTAACAAAATACCAAATATGCCCCTGGGGGAAAAGGTCCCACATACTGTTAAAACCCCAGAAAAATACGACCCAAGGCCAACGGCTCTTCCGGCTCTTCCAACCCATTGGTCTTCCTACCAAAGTCCCACCCTCAATCTGGTGACAGGAAGGAGAAGGGGAAAAGCAAAAAGAGAGAGGTGTCTTAGTTCCTCTGTTCCCAGGTGCCTCTGTGGGTAGCATTTTTAAAAGTAAGCCTGAAGGGCGCTGCACGGATCTAAGAATGGGTCGAGAGCATATCTAAAGTCATATAGTTAGGGGCACTTGGGCAGCTCAGTCGGTTGAGCGTCCGACTTCAGCTCAGGTCACGATCTCGCGGTCCGTGAGTTCGAGCCCCGCGTCGGGCTCCGGGCTGACGGCTCAGAGCCCGGAGCCCGCTTCGGATTCTGTGTCTCCCTCTCTCTCTGCATGGAAAGAGCCTGGACCGGCAGTAAGAAGGCCTGGGTTCCATTCTGTGCTCCGTTGGTTTCTAGCCATTTGACCTTGGAGAAGGCTCCCCGGCGACTTCCCTGGCCTCAGTGTCCTCCTCTGTAAGATGCGTAGAGTGAACCAACATACGAACTCCTAGTGCCCTCTGATGTTGTGGACCATTTGATTCTAGATTAGAACACGCAAACATACAGAAAGATTGATGGTTACAAAATGACGAATCTGCTCGATAACAAACGCAAATACTCTGCGCAACTGTTTGCTAGATAACTGGGGCCACGTTCACCGCAAGGTTATCGACCTGGGTTGTGGCCTCAGATATCGATTCTTCTGCTTCACGGTTATCTCCTCAGCTGGATCGCAGCTTCCCAGCCAGCAAGAATTTTCTAAGGTATGGCATACTCATTGCTCACACAGGAAGCAGGAAATTCCCCTTCAGCTCCGACAGGGAAGAAGTAGGTAGAAAATCTCAAGTTACAGCACTGCCTAGGAAGGGGTGAGGAGACAGGAGAGGAGAAGCTGTCAGCTGAAAGGTCCCCTCGCTCTAATGGGGGAAAAAGCAAAGGCACTCACGCGTTAATGGGAGGGCTTGGTTTAAAGACTTCCCTGAAGATCCAAGATGTCCCGTGAGTACAGAATTAAAGTTAGGTGGGTACCAGAGTATTAAACAGTCCCAAATCAACAGCTCCAAGTTCCATTGTTTTCCTGTGGAAGCCAACACGGTCTTGGCTTTCTGGGGACGGTGAAGATTTCATGCAATTCAATAGAAGTCATTAGTGAATGCGTAACTGTCATGATTTGGGAACATGGCTGCAAATTCTCCGATACTTCCATCGACAGGTGGGGATCTTTGTCCCCCATCGGCCTCTTGGAATCCTGCCGGGCGGCTGACTGCTTTAACCAAAAGAGTCCGGTGAAAGCAGTTCTGGGTGACCTCCGAGGCCGGATCACAAAAGGCGGTGCAAGCTTCTACCTCACTTGCTAGAACATTCTTTCTTGGGGCCCCGAGCCACCATGCAAGAGGTCCGACTGTTTTGAGATCCCAGGCTGTGAGCAAGCCCAAGTTACACGGAGGGACCTTGTATAGGTCTTCCAGTTATTACCTCCAGCCTTCAAATCGCCCCACACGAGCTGTGAGATCACGACCTGAGCCGAAGTCAGACGCTGAACCGACTGAGCCACCCAGGTGCCCCCGCTGGAGCCATTTGTAACGAAACATCTACATGATTCCAGTGCTTAGCCACTCAGGCCACGCACCGCTGTCTGAATCGTCACAGCTGAGGCCTCAGACACGGTGGAAGAGAAATAAGCCACACTGGCTGTCTCCTGTCCCCTGCCTGCACAATGTGAGAGCCTAATAGAATAGCTTCTTCTCTCTGCTACGAAGTTGGGGTGACCTGTCACACAGCAATGGATGACCAGAGTAACTGCCCAACACGTGATTTAATCATCGTGCCGTACACTTTTTATATTCAACAATTGAAACACGGAATCTTCGCTCAGAGAGTATCTCCTAATATTTCGGTAGGGCAGTGGGCTCCCTGTTAACGATTGCCCATCACGTGCCCCGCGCCCCCCGAAGAAAAGCTACTGGAGGATTCAGTGAATATATTATAGCTGATAATTACTCAGCACCCACTAAATCCAGAATTCAGAGTAAGTTTAACAAATAATACTATGGGGGTGCCTGGGTGACTCGGTCGGTTAAGCGTCCGACTTCAGCTCAGGTCACGATCTCGTGGTTCCTGAGTTCGAGCCCCGTGTCGGGCTCTGTGCTGACAGCTCGGGGCCTGGAGCCTGCTTCGGATTCTGTGTCTCCCTCTCTCTCTGCCCCTTCCCCGCTTGTGCTCTGTCTCTCTCTCTGTCTCAAAAATAAATAAACGCTAAAAAAAAAAAAATTAAAAAAAAAATCTAGACATTCAGGCTTCGAGGCGGAAAACCCTCTTACAGGTCAGCAAAAGACAAACGTTTTCGGTTTCTGTCTTTCTAAACCTTGAACGCCTTTGAAAATTACACTGGAGAGGTGAAGCGTCTGACTTCGGCTCAGGTCATGATCTCGCGGTTTGTGAGTTCGAGCCCCACGTCAGGCTCTGTGCCCTCCGTGCACAGCCCGCTTCGGATCCTCTGTCCCCTTCTCTCTCTGGGCCCCTCCCCTACTCATGAGCGCGCTCTCCCTCTCAAAAGTAAGTAAACATTTAAAAAGAAAAAGAAAGTCACACTGGAGCACCAATGCAAAAGGCCGACACACGACCACCTGTGTGAACCCACAGACACAATGTTGGGTGAGGGGGAAGAAAGAAAGACACAAAGGGAGTACACATTGTATGATGCCATTTGTATGGCATTTAGGAGGAGGCAAGACGACTCTCTGGGATCGAGGGCAGAATTGTGGCCCCCTTTTGCTGGGGTGCGGCGTGGGTGAAAGAATGGGAAGGCTTTAAGGGGTTCTGGAAGTGTTCTAACCCTTGATCTGGGTCATAATGCGAGGGAGTACATAGCTGAAAATTCTATCAAGCTGTACGCTTAAGATTCATGCACTTTACGGCTTGTGTGTTAGACCTCATTAAAAAATGTCCCGGGAAGGTGCTGCCGTTAATGGTTCCCTTTAATTTACCGGTGGCAGGGACGAGGAAGAGGAGGGTGGTGTGGGGGCTCTGACGTCTGTCTTTGGCTGTAGACCAAAGCCTTCATTTTGATAATTACTTTTAATTTAGCAGAAAAGGCTTGATGCGGCAGCAACACTGTGATTCAGCTCCCCACTTTCCCACAGCACTCTGCAAAATGAAGGCACGGCAGGGGGGATATATGTATTTCTTTTCTTCATATATATAAAGGGCTTATAAATAGTAATACCAGCTTCAGCGCCAGGCATTTCCTGGGGAATTAATAGCCAGCTGGGGTTAACGGTCCTTGGTTTGACTTTGGGCCATCAACCTTCGGTGCCTCTCGTTAATTCCCAGAAAGTACCCTGCGCCTTGATGGTTATTGCTTAAATACATTAAAATCAAGTTAAGGGTCTGACTTAATGTTGAGCTGTGATAATGTAAAACACAAGGAAGTTCTCCCAGCAGACACATTCACTGTTGTGTGTTTTTATTTAACTCATTTTCTTTTATATTTTTGAGCAGCACGATGGAACGATGGTCAGGGACATTTTTGCAGATGTTGCTAGGACACGTGTGTGTGTGTGTGTGTGTGTGCACGCGCGCGCACGCATGTGGTTCAGGCTCATAACTAATCAAACAAGACCTGAACAGAGACCTCACTAAAAAGCTTTCCAATGGGTTCAACATTTCAGTGAAATTTTTCTACTTGGATCCAAGTGTTATATGAGAAAATACTTTAGGAAAATATGGGTAGGTCAGTTCTCTGTTCTCCATCAGTTTGTGGTTGGGGTGGGCTGAAGGGAGGCCTGAAACATGGGGAACAGCCCTTTAAAACCGTATTTTCCACGTGCCTCTTCGGAGGGTAGAAAGAACCTACAGGCAGCTTCCCCTGCCCAGGGGGAGGAGAGAATTATCTCAAGGCAATTTTGAGCAATTCTTGGAATAGGAAAGCACACACGTCTCTCATTTTTAAAATCCTGTCCATTTAGGCCAATCAAGTGAGCATTTATTGCAAACCTCTTCCGGGCAAGTTCAAGGCAGGGGAGAGACTGTTAACAGGGAAGCCCTTGCCTTTGGTAGCCCACTGTCAAGTGAGAGAGATCGACAGACCCACAGCAGAACACAGCCCACGATTCACTCATCCATATGGTCAAGGTGCTTCGAGAAAACAGAGCATTCGTCGTAAACAGAGAGGGATTTACAAAGATCACCCACCCCCTTATGAGAGCTCCAAGCATTTGGATGAATTCTCAATTTGTTCTATGAATCAGCTTCAAAAGAAAGGGTATGCCTAGATGGGCAAGATGCATCTTGTTGGAAACGTTTTGAGGGCTACTTGAGACTCTCGATCTCATTTATTTGAATTCCCGGGGTTGGGGGTGGGGAGGGTGTCAAAAATTCAAATTCACTGGCCCTGCTTGAGAAATTCAATTGGAATATCTGGGGGTAGGGCCCAGGCATCTCATTTTTTAAAAAGATGTTATTCTTGAGTAGTCTCTACACCCCACGTGGGGCTCAAACCCAGAACCCGGAGATCAAGAGTCACATGCTCTGCAGACTGAACCAGTCAGGCAACCCCCCACCAGGCATCTCCTTTGAAACAAGTGCCCCTGGTGAATTTTTAGTGCCCTGGAGTTTGAAATGACTGAATTAGGGTCTTTCAAATCTACAAAAATTGTTCTGCCCTATACCAGTTGAGAAGGATGAAACATCGTGAACAAACCACCATCACCAAAGCCAAAGCACCTTATCTTGGCGGAGGGTGGGGTTAAACTCTTAGCATCCAGGGGCACCTGCTTGGCGCAGTCGGTTGAGTGTCTGACTCTTGACCTCGGCTCAGGTCACGATCTCACGGTCTGTGGTTCAAGCCCCGTGTCGGACTCTGTGCTGATGGTGCGGAGCCTGCTTTGGATTCTGTGTCTCATTCTCTCTCTCTGCCCCTCCCCCGCTTGTGCTCTGGCTCTCTCTCAAAAGTAAACATTTAAAAAAAAAGTAAATAAAAGAATAAAATCTTATTATTGATTCATTCTCTCCCCCTCTTTCCCTCTCTGTTTCCATTCATCCATCCATCCATCCATCCATCCATCCATCTGTAACCTAGGGGTAATAACTATGTATACTTTTCCTATCTCCCGGAGTTGGGGAACATACATGCAAAATTTGTATACATTGTACAGCGTGATAGAAACACCAATTAATTCTTATCACTTCAACTTTCTATGGGTAAATATTCCTGTGGTAACTATTTCATTTGACCTGGGTCTTTCCCATCACAGCACTCTTCAAGGAGCCTGTATCCCTTACCGCCGGACTGAGACGTGCCCCTTGGGCAACGGAAAACGACTTAAGCAGTTGTTTAAGAAAAACACGGCAGGAAGATACATGTTAAGTGAAACAGAAGCCCTGAAATATCCTCTTTGGGATCATTTACGCCCTTCTTTTTCTGAAATAACCTGGCATTAACTGCCGACACACACCACATCCAGTTTATCATCATCATTTGGAGAGATCTTTACCAAAAAAAAAAAAAAAAAAAAAAAAAGTGTCATTTAACTGGTACACTTGACTCTTCCCCATTTGCCCAAGTGCGTTTTTTTTTTTTTTTTCCCCAGGGAGCCAAGTTATTTTCATCATATTCCTTTTTATCTTAAGTTCACATAACCCCTAGAACCTGAATCTAGGGCTAAAGAAAAGAGCAGACCCAACACTATCAATTCATTCATGTGGCACCGTTGGTTTTGATTTTAGAAGGTCATTGCCCTATGGGCCAAATTTGTTCAAAGGACAAACACACGATAATGACATAGTGCTTCCTCTCTTTAAAAATCCAACCACCACTGTTTAAAATACAGCTAAGCATCAGTGGGAAAATGTAATGTATACTTTTAAAAGTAAGCCTCTGTGTGGTTTAGAGTCATTCTATAATTATGTTTCAAATAAATGATGACCTTTTAAAACATATAATAATATTGTTGATACTTCAGATAAATGGTTCCTGTTTCATTTTTAATATGTCATTAACTTACCATTACTAAAAATTTAACCATGCCTTATAGAATTCCCAGATGGAAATGAGATTATTTTAGTAATTTATAATAGAGCAATACATTTCTATTATGCTTATTTAAGAGCGCATTTATATCATGCAAATTCCTTTGAATATAAAATTGTCATGTGGTTCTCCTGGGCAGTAGGTAGAAAATGAGGGGAAAAAATCCAAATAGGAGATTTGGGGAAGGATAAGAAATATGCAAAGCAAAGCAGAGGTGGGTTTTTTTTTTTTTTTTTCCCCATAGACAGGACAGGACCTTGAGGAAGAAATTTTAAAACAGATTTTGGAAAGAACAGGGACTAAATAAAGTGTGTGCGCTTGTGTGTTTAAGAGAAAAATAACTCCTGGGGCACCTGGGTGGCTCAGTGGGTTAGGCGTCCGACTTTGGCTCAGGTCATGCTATCGCAGTCTGTGAGTTCGAGCCCCGCGTCGGGCTCTGTGCTGACCGCTCAGAGCCGGGAGCCTGCTTCGGATTCTGTGTCTCCCTCTCTCTCTGCCCCTCCCCTGCTCACACCCTGTGTCTCTCTCTTTCTTTGAAAAATAAATAAACATTAAAAAATTAAAATAAAAATAACTCCTGATAGCCTACAATTATTCCTCGATGGTCAGAGTATTCATTTATAAAAAGAATTGCTTGGGGCTACGACATTAACGACCAGTTAAATTCACTTGAATGTCACTCCTTACAAGTGGATAATACTTTAGGTGTTGGTGGTATAGGCAAGATGCCATCTACAGCCACCACCAATGATGGCTGCAGATGGAACGAATAGATGTCATCAGGTAGGTGACATCTATTTTCTGTTTTCAGCGTTGCTTAACAACCAACTTTGTGAGTGTGCAGACATCGGAAATTGTCCTGGGTCTCATATGCACTCCAAAGCTCTCTGCCTGCTCTCCGGTTTAGTGTAATCTTTTGACATCCATGCAGAGTACCTCCTTGCCAACTTCATTGAAGTCGTTTCTGTCTCCTTACGGTGATTCCTTGAAACCATTTGATCACTTGATTTATGACAAGAAGTAGACCACAAGCACGCTTATTCCAAAGGCTTTTAACCTGGCAAGTTTCAGGCATCTTGAACTCCCAGAAGTCGTATGTTCAACTGTGCTCTATCCCAGGGAGAGGACTCCTAGCTTTTGTCCATTGCAAGATGGAGCCACCGATAGGGCCAAAGGCAGGGTGAGGAACAGGCGCAAAGTGTGCAACGCCAAAAAGTAGGAGGAACAAGAGGAAGAGGAGGAAGGAGTGGTAGAAGGAAGGGGAAGCAAGGGAAGGGGGAGGAGAAGAGAGGACAAGAGGTTGGGAGCAAAAGAAAATAAATTCAAGTCAAAGAACAGGAAGGGCAGGGGAGGGGAAGAAGAGAAGGACAAGAAGGCTCATCCCACAGCCCTTCTTGAGACTCAGGGCACCAGGGAATTTCCCCTCCCCCAGCCGGGTGTCCCCAGCCTGTCCAGCTGTGGCACACAGCCCTTTTCCTTCCCTATTTTGCCCCATGGCTTTGACTGAAGCACAGGTTGCTACTCTGGCAGAGGTCCCATGACAAGGAACCGAACCACGATCCTTAAGTGCGTCAGAAGGATGAGGACTTCTCTGTTTCACATCTGGGGGCAAATAAGCTAAGCTAAATGAACAGTCTTGAGCAGCGACTTGGGCTCTCGCGGACACTAGACAATCCTACTGATGCAGACCTACAAAGGAAAGAAGTCCGCTGTCCAGAGTGAAAAACACATAGGTAAATGCAGGTTCTTCACAAGGATCAAAGCCTTCCGATTCTCAACGAAGTATAAACTTTTATTTTAAACATTAAGTTTGAAGGAAAGGATAGATGTCTTGAGTTGACATTAAAATAAGGCTAAAAAAAAAAACCTCTGGGTTCCAGGAATAGACTTCTGGGGCAGAATTTGAAAGCCCAAGAGACTGGAATATGTAAGATCAAAACCATAGAAATTTCCAGTAGTCCTTGAAGTGGAAGGGTGGAGACTAGTCCAAAAAGGACCTCCTTTTCAGGTGTTGACCCTGGCATCCAGAAACAGCTATGCTGGAGTTCCGATCTGGTCTCAGAAATGCACAGAGGGGCACGGTGGAGCTGTTTACCATTTACCCATGAGACAACATTAATCTGTGCCCAATGGCCCCTATTTATAGGGTGAACCCATGATTCGTCCCCCATACGGGGATGCTTTTCAGAATGAAAAAAAGAGACATAAACAAATTAGGTCAAGGCAATCGTCATAAACTAAGAACTGTCCCAGGCAAATTGGGATGTACGGACCCCCTGTCTCTACAGAACTTCTCACAGCTTGGCAATGAGACAAGACAAAACAGACCAGCAAGCAAACAAGACCAAAGTTACCACCAGGAATGGTTATTAAAACTGTAACAAAATCTGTTTCCCGATGGAACCCAAAGGGATTCAGGAGTTTTAATGACAGAACCTCATCATGTTTGGGGCTACCGTAAGCCTTGGGTTTGTGTAAAAGAGGGGTAAAGATAGGCATCGGGCATCTGGATGCTGTCTCGGCATAAATGGAAGACGGCAAGCAACGTGTCACGTAAGCACTGACAGGAGGGAACTTCCTGATGAATGACAGTGGTCACTTTCCAGGAGCATCTGCAGGTCGAAGGAGAGGAGTTGGAAGCTAGGGGGAAAGAGGACCAGTTTGGGGGCGAACTTATTAAAAGCTTGTTCTTTTTTCACTCTTCCGAGGAGTCCAAACGGTCATGGGTTCTGTCCTAAATTCACGAGGCTTTCCAGAGATCAGAGGACACAGGAGCAGAAATAAAGGCTTTTCATTAGTCTTCTGGACGATTGCAGCATTACTGTTAATACATCCATACATACAAAATAATACCTCCTTATTCTGATTTATTTCCTTTTTTAAGTTTATTTACTTATTTTGAGACAGAGAGAGAGAGAGAGAGAGAGAGAGCAAGTGCAGTGGAGGAGGAGCAGAGAGAGGGGGAGAGAGAATCCCAAGCAGATCCCATGCTCAGCACGGAGCCCGACGCGGGGCTAGATCTCATCAACCATGAGATCGTGACCTGAGCCTATATCAAGAGTCAGATGCTTAACTGACTGAGCCACCCAGGCGCCCCTCTGATTTATTTCTGAACGGACATGAGGGTGGCATAGACATTTTGGTTGGTAGGTGTGGGTGGAGAGCCCTCCCAGAATATTTCCTGGAAAGTGGGTACCACTCCCTCTGGGGATAATCTTACTGATATGGTTAACTTAATGGCAGCTTGCCTGGGCCGTGGGGTGCCCAGACATTTGGTCCAGTATTATTCTGGGTGTGTGAGGGTGTCTTTGGATGAGGTTAACTTTTGAATCTGTAGACTGAGCAAAGCAGGCTGTCCTCCCTAATGTGGGTGGGTCTCACCCAATCAGTTGAAGACCTGGATAGAACAGAGATGCCCGGTGAGTGGGACGTCCTCCCGCCTGACCCCCTGAGCTGGGACGTCAGTCTTCTCTTGCCCTCAGAGTGGAACTTACACCATCAGCTCTCCTGGGTCTCTAGCTTATCAACAGCAGATCTTAGGACTTCTCAGTTCCTAGACTCATGTGAGCCAATTCCTTATAATAAATAACTCTCTTTAGATATCTATATCCCTATGTTTCTATCTTTGTCTATAGAAAGATATATATATGATATATCTATATACATCTACGATATATATATCATATACATACAAAGATATTATCTCTATAGAGATATCCCTATAGAGAAATAGAGATCTATAGATATATATAGAAATAGAGATATACAGACAGATATAGATATCGATCTCCTATTGATTCTGTTCCTCTGGAGAGCCCTGACTAATACACTTACTTTAGGTTTTTATTTTATTCTGTTTTCAGTAGGCTCCACGCCGAACGTGAGGCTCGAACTCATGACCCCAAGCCCAAGAGTCACATGCTCTACCGACTGAGCCAGCCAGGCGACCCCTAATACACTTACTTTAGAGCAATCTAGGTTCAACAGTGCCTTAAGGAGACAGCCAAGAGTAAGTGTGTGACCCACCAGAAGTTAAGAAAACGTCTCATAGGGCACAGCCTCTAAAGGATAATCACGGGAGACATTGACCTGGTCTGGCCCCAATCACAGCTGTGACCACAAGGCAGGCAGGGTCCAAACCAATGGGTCCCGTGACGTTCAAGTCACTGCTGTCTGCCTTGGAAGTTGGAAGGCCCCTGGTCCTCATGAGCTATTTGGTACCCTTCATGTTTGGAGTGCAACCCTCAGGAACAAATCCAGAACCAAGGCTGTACTCCAAATTCTAAGGCCGTCGGCTTGGTGGGAGCCATAGAAATGGTCAATGGGCCAAGTGGAAAAGTTCACCAACTACACTGTGTAACTAAGCACTTCAGAGAAAAAGTCACAAGCCATGAAACAAAGAAGGAACGTATGTGGTTGGGAGCTAACCTAGTCAAAAGATGGGGGGAAGGCAAAACCCTCCAATACTGCTATTCCTACCTGTATGATGCTTGGGCCCAGTTATTTTCATTTCTGTTGGGACTGGGCAGGTTGGTCCTCAAAGTACCTGGGCCTTGCTGAATACCTCAAGAGCCATTAGACATTAACTCACAATTGGACTTTATGGGTATTTTATCCCTGTGATTTTTGTCTCATACCTTTAGATGCATCGACGATATTTTATATTCGTTGGACAAATCCCCATCCTGGTTCCAGAAAATCAGGGCCCATAATCCTTAGCCATTTATTTTAAGGATGAACGCATTTTTCCCCCATCCCCAACCCCGCTCATTTCGGAGGTTAAAAAGGCATCTGCAAATTTTGTCTGATAAATTTTCCATTCATTCTCCTCCTCTCCTTCAATATGCCAATCAAGCTGTCAGCTTGCTTTCTCTCCAGATTCATAACACTTCACCTTCAGTCTCATTAACTGATTTGCCTTTTGTTTCACATGAAGAAAACTCATCTCAACACTTAAAACCCTGGGAGTTACAAATCAGAACTTCTTCAGCTGTCTTTCGGATTTTTAGCTCCCACTGCTCGTTATTTTCTGCCTTTCAGATGGAAAAATTTCCTTTTTCTTGCAACCACCTCTGGTTGACCCCATCTTCAAATATGGAGTAAGAGTTCCACTCGTAGTTTAGCTCTTATATGTGTCAACTTTTATACGTTTCAAAATGGCAGTCAGACTTCACTCGTTTGGACTCCATTTGGATTTCTGTGAAGATTAGGATGAAACCCAGGCTACAATTTGTTTAGGCATACCCTTCCCCATGAAGGCACTAAATATACCCTAAGGATGTTCTTTTTTAAAATCTTTTAGGGGCGCCTGGGTGGCGCAGTCGGTTAAGCGTCCGACTTCAGCCAGGTCACAATCTCGTGCTCCGCGAGTTCGAGCCCCGCGTCAGGCTCTGGGCTGATGGCTCAGAGCCTGGAGCCTGTTTCCGATTCTGTGTCTCCCTCTCTCTCTGCCCCTCCCCTGTTCATGCTCTGTCTCTCTCTGTCCCAAAAATAAATAAATGTTGAAAAAAAAAATTTTAAAAAAAAATAAAATCTTTTAAAATGTTCATTTATTTTTGAGAGAGAGACAGAGACAGAGTGTGAGCAGAGGAGGGGCAGAGAGAGAGGGAGACACAGAATCCGAAGCAGGCTCCAGGCTCCGAGCTGTCAGCCAGAGCCCGACGTGGGGCTCGAACTCACAGATCATGACCTGAGCCGAAGTTGGACGCTCAACCGACTGAGCCACGCAGGCACCCCTACCTTAATAATGTTTTATACACAAGCAATTGCGGATGTAATCTGTGCCTTGAAGTTCTGCTGAGCCTAGATCGCCCGAAAGTGGGACTGGCCTTAGAAATAAGCGGAATGCATACAAATCATTCTGACAGCATTCGTGCGTGCCCATGACCTTCGCTGGTGGTACTTGGGGAGCTCAGTTTAAGTTAATGTAGCCCCCTGATGTCTGGGGGGAAAAACCCTTACATTTCTGCAGTCAAATGCCCTACCACTGAGCTATACCCCCTAAAAGACCTACGTTTCTAAAAGGTGAAGCTTTAGGTTGTGGTTAAGGAGTAGAGTCCTTAGTTCTAGAGTTTTAGAGTCAGACTGTCTAGTTTGTAATCTTGGCTTCACCACGAACTTACTATATGATCAAGGCCCAGTTACTTTCCAGGGCCGTGATTTCTTATCTGTAAGACATGGGAAAAATCCAATAAATGCCTCTTAAGGTCGTCTGAAGATTAATTGAGATGCCACGTGTCAAATACTCAGCATGTTGCCAGGAAGATGGTGTTCCCTTATAGGCCACCGCCTGAGTCTGTATTCTTGAAGTAGATCCTGGGACAAGGATTTGAGTGCAAGTAGTTGATCCCAGGAGACACTGGCCAAAGAGTGTGGAAGCGAGACAGGGAAGGGAGGGTAGCCAAGAAAGAGTGTAAGTATCAAGTAGGTTATCACTGTGGACAGCTGGGGCTCAACCCCGCTGGGGAACTCTGAAACACTGTTGGACACGCATCTCAGAGCTATGTCCATGGCCCCTGCCAAGGGGATAGGGAGCTGGCGTCTTTATTGATGAATTCCGGATGATTGTGCCAGGAGTAACCCTCCATTCGAGGGAGACATTGGCCCTGCCTTTGTAGACCTTACGTTTTGGCGGGAAGGCAGGGGGACCAGGGGTAAAGTATCTCGGCGTTCTTATTGAATGCATTTAACAAAATTGTCTGGGTCTTAGGAGTGAGGCTGTGGTCAATCAAGGGGTAGCCATGCCAGTGGATGCAATGTCAAGGTCGGAGGGTTGGACACTTGCATAGACAATTGGAACTACTCAGAACAGCCCAGTCTATGTCAAATCTATGAGGCTGGGCAAGGTCACAGTTGGGAAAATGGGGAGGATAGCCTGAGACTGAGAGAGCTCTTCCAAGATCTACCGAGGCAGGTAGATCAGGTCAGGTCTTGGCACAGAGAGAAGGGCTGCGTAACACCTTAAGCAAAATCCAGAGCAGACCAAGGGCGGCTTAAAAACTTGTGCTTTGTAAAAATAATAAAAACCCAGGGACACCTGGATGGCTCAGTCGGTTGAGCTTCTGACTTCCGCTCGGGTCATGGTCTTAAGGTTCATGAGTTGGCACCCCACGTCGGGCTTTGTGCCGATAACCGTGGAGCCTGCTTCGGATTCTTTGTCTCCCTCTCTCTCTGCCCTTCCCCTGCTAGTGCTTGTCCGCTCTCTCTTTCTCTCTCAAAATTAAATAAACATTACATTTTTTTGAAATAATACACATCCATAAAATTTAGAGACATTTCTCCTAGTCTGGAAAAGGAAGAGGGGAAATAATCATTTTCTGTGTCCCCCCCCCCCCAGATACGGGGGACATGCCAGGGCTTTGGGATACCTAACTGGCATTTCATCCAAAGTTCCGCTCACATGTCACTCCCTCAAGATAGCCATTCCCACGTACCCCTTCCCCCTTACACGTGGTCACACCACTAGGTGAATCTCTTTCATGGCACTTACTTTGATATCTTGACTATAGCTCAGTGATCAGCCGCGCCTACTATTAGCCATTTGATTGGCCACCTTCCTGAGAGGTCTGTCTCTTCCACCACCTTATGTCAGGGCCTTGCCTAGGGCAGGCCAGAGTTGACACTCAGTAATTATTCATTGAATGAAAGTAAGTTTTTCTGTGTGATGTTTCTAAAATATGTAAGTTAGTACATAGCAGCCAAAGAAGCCCAACACAGGCCATCCCGTATGACTTTTCCACTGTTTTCTGTCAACAGCATCTCTCTGCAGGTCTGTACTTGGAATAGTCCCAGATCCTTCTGTTGCTGGGCAGTGTGGGTTCCTTTCTCAACAACGTCCCTGGTGGGCAGCTGCTCAGGAAGCCCCCTCAGTTAGTCAGTGGGATGCTCTGAGGCTCTTTGAAGAAAATGTAAACTTGAGACCGTGGCTGAGCCCTACTTGTCTTCTCGTGTACCTTTTGCAGGTCGCAGGTGCCACCAGATTCTTGCCTTAATGTGAGCCCTGAGACTTTGGCCAAAATCCTTCCAAGAGCAGGCTTTGAGCCTGGCATTTTCCTCTTCCTTGCAAGTGTGCAGTCGCAGGTATCTAAGAGCCTTGGGTTGTAACGTCAAGCCGTCCTCTCTCCTTCAAGGGGTGGAGGGTCACTTGTGTAAGAGTTCTAGGGATTTCTTGGGTCATCTCACGATTGCAAAGTTACTTGTGCAAGTTAAACTCTCATACTACCCCTGGGGAAACACTCATTTACTCAAGAGTTTTGAGGCAGAATCTATGGAATCCCAAGGGTTTGTGATACAGGCAGTCCTTGCTTTGCATGGTTTCGATATACAAATATTTCAGATTCCACCATTTAGTCAATACTGTGATTCAAATTTCAGTCACCATGGCCTATTAGCACTGAGTAATTCCACGAAGTATGACCCTGGAGCCTAGCTGTTTTGTCCACAAATCACTACGTAACTAACAGATGCCTCTCCCAACCAGTGACCAATCAGAGCACGTCTTTCAAAGCCTGCCTCTGATTGGTCGCTGCCCATCGGTGGTTCAGCTCAAACCAGGACAGCAGAGCTCGCGCTTGTGTTGTTGGCTTGGTACCCTGCGATGACTCCGTGTGACATTTTACAAAAATGGGTTATCAAAAGACGAAGTTGGCACACAGGAATGAAAGTGCCACAAAGAAACGAAAAGTGGTAATACTGGAAGTTAAATTTGAACCGGACATAAATGGAGTTGAAGAAGAAATAGCAGACTGCGAGAATGTTGACCATGACTCTGCCCTCAAGAGACTCTAGAGATGCAGTCAGAAGACTTCCTGAAGGGGAACCGATCAAACTTGCAAATGAGATGAAAAAACTGGGTGTGATGAAAAGGATGATGCCCCAGAGGAAGCGACACTGGCAAAACTTTCACATTTTAGAGGAAGTCTCAGAGATATTTTATAACATTAAAAGTGCAAAGGACAGGGGCGCCTGGGTGGCCCAGTCGGTTGAGTGTCCAACTTGGACTCAGGTCATGATCTCACGGTTGGTGAGATCGAGCCCCACTTCAGGCTCTGTGCTCCTCCCGCTCATGCTGCTTCTCTCTCGCTCGCTCAAAATGGATAAATAAATTACACTTTAAAAAAAAGGTGCAAAGGACAAAGTGTTGGACTCTGATTCATACTTAGCAAGGAGGATGACAATTAATTTGCCAACGCATAGAAAAAGTTTGCTCCCTGTCAAAGGTTATATGAGGAGTAGCAGGCAGCAAGCACCTGCTCAGACTACTCTTGATAAGGTTTTGTTTCGGGTTTTTTTTGCAAAGGAAAACACTTTAATTCTCAATGTTTCTAGTGTTTTCAACTGTAGTGTACTAAATAAATATTAATTTTACTACTTTTTCATTTTCTTACACTTTTATAGCCAACAGTAAGAGAGATTTTAATGGGTTTTGGCAATTTTTAAAGGCCACAGAACACTTGTAATTTTTCCCATTGGCTAAGATTGCTTTGCCTATTTTGCAAAACAAGGACTACCTATAATCTGTGGCAGTGGAACATGCCCAGCTGTTTTGACAAGCCCATCGGTATGATGACGGTATATTAGCCAACTAAAAATTGTATGAAGACAAGTATTCATATTCTGACAGGGGGACAGATTATTAAAATTTGAAACTCTGTTGGAAAAATAAAATTACTGAAAAATGACAGCGGAATATCAAGTATCTGGAACAAGAGATTATGGCACTGCCTCATGACCTCACCTTTTCACGCCATCAAACCTGGCTCTCCCAAGAACGCCTGTTTTCCTATTTACTGCATTCTTTTTTTTTTTTTTAATGTTTATTTCTTCTTTGGGTGCACGCGCTTGCGAGAGACATAGAACATGAGTGGGGGAGGGGCAGAGAAAGAGAGGGAGACACAGAATCCGAAGCGAGCTCCGGGCTCCGAGCTGTCAGCACAGAGCCCGACGTGGGGCTCGAACCCACGAACCGTGAGATCATGACCCGAATCGAAGTCTGACGCTTAAATGACTGAGCCACCCAGGAGCCGCTCTATTTAGTGCATTCTAAATGTTCGTAGGGAAGCTTACGTTCCATCCCTGACCCCACTACTGAATAAAAGGGAAATTTGACCATGCGTCCTTATCTTCAAATATCTCAAACCCTCCAAACCCTCCAAACCCTCCAATTGTGTGATCAAACATACTCTTAGATATGTTGCAAGGATTAACAATAAAGTATCTTTTAAATTTTTTTCTTTTCTTCTTCTTCTTTTTTTTTTTTTTTTTTAGTAATTTCTACACCTAACACGGGGCTCAAACTCATGACCCCACACTCAAGAGTGCCATGTTCTTCCGACTGAGCCAGCCGGGCATCTCTCCATTTGTTCTAATGCAGACACTGCTGCATAGCAGTGGGCTTTTGTTTAGCTTAATGTAAAACATGTTATTATAAAGGTGAAATGGTTCTCAACATTTATCAATGAGAATATTTCTTTTTTTTTTTTTTAATTTATTTATTTGGAGAGAGACAGAGACAGCGCAAGTAGGGGAAGGGCAGAGAGAGGGGGTAAGAGAGAATCCTAAGCAGGCTCCGCACTGTCAGCACAGAGCCTTATGCGAAGCTCCGACCCTCAAAGCCGTGAGATCATGACCTGAGCCAAAACCGGGAGTCGGATGCTGAATTGACTGAGCCACCCCGGCGCCCCTAAGGAGAATACATCTGACAAAAAATCCATACCTAAGGCTTCATTCACTTGGCAGAAGTGGGGCAACAATTGACAGGATGGCTCAACCTCAGCCCGTGTCACTTGGTTATGTTACCTGCTTAACCTTTGCGGAAGGTGGTTAACCTCTGCGAGCTTAATCGGGCCACCTATCTCTCTCATATCATCAGACAAAAGCATGCCCCCGATATAAGATGACCACCACTCCCATGACACATAATGTGGATCCTGCCTTTGCTAGGAAATTTGATATTCCTGGCTATAAATATGCCTGTAGAAGGGCGCCTGGGTGGGTCAGTCAGTTAAGCGTCCGACTTCAGCTCAGGTCATGATCTCACGATTCTTGAGTTCGAGCCCCGCATCAGGCTCTGTGCTGACTGCTCAGAGCCTGGAGCCTGCTTCGGATTCTGTGTCTCCCTCTCTCTCTCTCTGCCCCTCCCCCACTTACTCTCTGTCTCTCTCCCTCTCTCTCTCTCTCAAAAATAAACAATAAAAAAATAACCTTAAATATGTCTGGCGACTGTGTTTTTCCGAGTTAGCTCTAGGGACTGGGAGAGGTTTGAGAGCTTGCTCGTAAGCTAACGAGTTAACTTAGCAGTTTCATGGATGCTGACCGAGGACATAAGATTCCTGGGTTTCCTAAAGTCTCGATTCTCACAAGGAAGCACCAAGAGGGAGCACTAGGGTGCTCACAGGGAGCACCAAATGACACCTATACAGGTGGAGGAAAGGGACCCTGAACTTAGGGAACTTGAATCTTTTATAACGGTCAGTAAGCACGATTGACCTTTGTTCTAGAGGGAGACACTCTCGATGTCATTATGGGACGGTAAACAAACCTGCCCTTTGCTCCACACTATCTCCATCTAACTCGAAGACTGTTTGCTCTACAAACATTTGAAAACAATCAGTCTGGGACAAAGGCAGTCGGTCTCTGCTGTAAGATGTGCAGAAACACAAAACACTTACGGAGAATGATCTCCCAACGTGTACCCGGCACCATTTGCCCTATTAGCCTCGCCTTCACTTCTGACACAGGGAGCGTTATGTATGGGGCATACTGGATTTCATTCGTTCGCCAAGCAAATATTTGCTGCACGCTTATAATGAAAGGAGGTGTTGGAAATACACAGTTGAAAAAGACCCATTCTTTCCCCTCCAGGCACTGTGAATCAGGCAAGTAAATCACCAATTACAGTTCAGCGTAACAAGTGCCATCTGTGGACAAAGGAGGGGTAAGCCAGCCTGCAGTGTGGGGGGGAGAGAGGGATGGCTTCCGGGAAGGCTCACTTCAGCGGGACCTTGAACGAGAAATCAGGGGAAAGGGGAATGAGAAGGGACGAGGACCGGCCCAGGATGTCAGATAGAGAGACGGGGAGGGAGAAAAATGATTAAGATGAGGTCACGAATTCGTGGACCACAATGAGACATGTAGACCATACTCAAGGGCGACGTGGGAACCACCTCAGAGGCACAGAGACCAGTTAAGGATCTTTCACAAGAGCCTAGGCATGAGACAGTGCTGGCTTGAAATATGGAGAAAAGAGGACCCAGCTGACTAGACCTGATCAGACTTGGTGACCAACTGGTTGAGACCGTGGGGGTACAGAAAGGAATCTCAGATTGCATCCAGTCTGGGGCTCAGGCAACTGGGTGATTGGTGGTGGCATTAAGTGAGATAGAGAGCAGAGGAGGAGGAATAAGTTCTGGGTGAATAGGAAGAGTTCAGATTTGGACGCTCCGGGTTCAAGGGACCCAGAATCCAAATGGAGATATCCAGTAGACAGGTAGACGGCCATTGCCTTATAAATCTAAAACACTACGGTTTGATCGCTGGTATTATTTCAGTGCTCTTTATAATTTAAAAACGAATGACTCCGTGATATTAAATTATTTGCAAATCAATAATTATCAGACAAATACCTAATGGGGGGCATATAATGATTCATAAGTAATGGAGAAAAGCACAGCAAGAACCATCGTGCAGGCATCCATTACGCAGGCAACTCACAGGCCTGAATACGAACCCAGGGTACTTAACCGTGTGTTCTCTTCATACTCAAATAAATCTCTGAAGGAGAGGAAATAGCCCTGCATTTAAGTCAAGGTGTTCTTTGCGGTGTGATTGCAATTGATATATTGCTAATGCACCGTCTGACAATTTGCGATTAAAAAAACCAAACAAAACCACCTAGTACTTCGCTATATCACAGTTCATGAGTACTACAGCCTGCTTTGTGCACTTAGAACACTTCTTAAAAGCCGACATTCACCATCCAAAAGCAACGATGACATAGCCCATTTTTCCTGTGCTGTTGGCATCCCATTATTGGCAAAACAGAAGAAAATGCCGAATTGTTAACGAACTGGGTGAATTTTAATTTCTGCGGGCACCTTGGGAGAAGGCAACGTTCCCCATTCAATGTCGCACGTGTAATTGTCTAAACCAATGAAATGCTCTCTACCAAATCCTACCGTATGCATCTGTCGCTGTCAGTGAAAACAGAAATGAAGACGTCATTGGGGACCGATTGTCCCTTTATCCGTCACTAATGCTGCCAATCTGTTAAAGTAATATTTGCCTTTATCTGGGTTCATAGTTCCCACACGCTTGTCCTGGAAACAGCACCCCAGTTACTGGGGGGGGGGGGAACCCACCACGTTATCTAGCTGAAAGAGCAAGGCAAATAATTCGAATCTGGCAAACGCCAGTTGTAGTTCAGTCGGACAAGCACTGCTCAGACTTTTGCTTTTTATTTTTGTGGCTTTTTTAAGGCCACCACCATAGGAATATTTTGGGTCGACATTAGACATGGCGGGGTTCCCCTTCCTGACGATTGTTTGTCCCTCTCAGCTCTATGTCTTTTTTTTTATTTTTTTTATTTTTAAAATTTTTTTTTCAACGTTTATTTATTTTTGGGACAGAGAGAGACAGAGCATGAACGGGGGAGGGGCAGAGAGAGAGGGAGACACAGAATCGGAAACAGGCTCCAGGCTCCGAGCCGTCAGCCCAGAGCCCGACGCGGGGCTCGAACTCCCGGAGCGCGAGATCGTGACCTGGCTGAAGTCGGACGCTTAACCGACTGCGCCACCCAGGCGCCCCAGCTCTATGTCTTTACATTCTTTTCCCGTCCATTTTCCCCAAAAGCTTTAAAAAAAGGGTTCAGCGGCCTCTAGGGCATCAACACAGTCCTTGCAACGCAGTATGATTGACGATAAAGGGAAGGGAATGGTCAATTTTCTTGTGCACGTTACGGAATAATCAAGGATCGTTGGTTGAAACTGGTTTTCATCTCAGGACCAAGCAACCGCTGCATTCTTTGACCATGGAGGTGAACCCTGGGATACCTGATCTGTTGTTTCCATCGAAGCCAGCAATAATTCTGGGGACCGTTCCATACAGAGCTCGTTAGGGTCAAGGTAAAGCTTTGGCATCAAAACCATCGTATCCTTTTTATGCTTGAAGACCTTGGCTCCTGACAGGCCCCCAGATTCCAGAGGCTTAGCTCTGCTTATTGCTGTGGTTTCGTTTGAGAGCAGCTTCATTCAGTCCGGGGGGGCCCCAGGATCAGTATAAACCCGGCCCGGGGGGGGTGGAAATGAGGAACCGCAGAGCAGAATTCAGAGGAAATGTCATCATGCGGTCTTGAGATTCAGTGCAGAATCCGAAAATGTAGTTCCAAGAGAGAATAAGTCAGGTATAGTTTAAGGTATTTTCTTCTTCTTGGCACGATGATATATGCACGTGTGGCTGGGGGAGGGGATTAGAAATTTCAGATTTTCCTCCTTTCTCTACTCATCCGTTGCTGGGGATTCCATATCCATATCCTTACGGTACCTTCACTGGTTTCTGTCTCTGGACACCAACAGCAGAGACCCTCTGTCGCCTGCTGGGTGACCCATACAGAAGATAAGTGCTGTAGGAATTCAGAGGGTGATGACTTAAGTAATCTCTAACCCCTGACGTGGGGCACGAATGCACGACCCCAAGACCAAGAGTCAAGGGCCCTGCCAACTGAGCCAGCCGGGCAGCGCCCCCGGAGGGTGATGCGCTTTCAGGAGAACCAGGCTGATCTAGAAAAGCTGGGAGCTTGAAAGCTAACGCTAGATGGGCTCTGAAGCCTCGTTACACCTCAGGTTCCTCCTCTGTCACAGGGGGGTGATAAGAGTATCTACCTAATAGGATTCTTATGAATATTAAATGGGTTCGGACTGATAAAGCGTTCAGTGCCTGGCACATGGGAAGTACTATCCTGGTGTTGAATCTCCTTAAATACAACTTGGTTGGATTCCCAGGATGAAACTCTTGACTGGCGATACAGTTGTACACAGAATGGTCACATTTTTTTTATGCTCGTTTCTAGTCTCATGGCAGCAGTTGTAATCATTCCACAGTGTTAGGGAAAATGTAAAGAAGGTCACAGAGAAGATAGCACAAAGATCGCACCAGAAAAGAAAGCCATATAATAACAGTACTGACTTCGAGTGCTTAAGATAGACCCATTTCACGTAGTTCAACTTTTATTTCCACTAAGGCAGCGTCTAAATTGGTGATCCGTCAGACAATCTACATACAGAGGCTCACACATGTAAAATCCCCTTTTGGTTTGGGCTCCGTAAACGACAGACCCATGAAACTCAAAGGGGAGGGGAAAGTGAAGCCCAGCCAATAAAGGAGGTGCCTGACATCAGCCACCGGTTCAGAGCCAGTGGGCAGCAGGCAGCGACTGAGCTAGAAGGGTGACCGTGCGGGGAGTGGTTAGTGGGGTCCCTGGGAAAGTCCTGGTATGTGTATTTGGCTGGATCCCCGTGGGCCGGTGAACAACAGAGAACTTTTCTGTTGGATGATGGAAGCAAGAAGAGGGGTATCGTTCCACTTTCCTTCGATATCTGTCTTGGTCTTTGTTTTTTAAAAATGTTTATTTATTTTGAGAGAGAGAGAGAGAGAGAGAGAGAGCCCGAGCGCGTGCAGGTGCGCAGGGGAGGGGCGGAGCGAGAGGGAGAGAAGATAATCCCAAGCAGCCTCTGCGCTGTCAGCACATGAGGCTCAATCTCAGGAACCCTGACGTCACGATCAGAGCCGAAATCAGGAGTCGTCTGCTTAACCGAGCCCCCCCCCCCCGCCCCGGGCGCCCCGCCTTGCTCTTGATGATTACAATTGGAGTCGACAGAATCAAGAAATATAAATAGGAATCAAATACCAACTGGGCAATTTGTGACCTGAGTCCGTTTTTTTTCTGCCAGCAATTTCTTGATCCTTCGTCGGCAGACGTCGTATCTACCGGCCCGTCTCGAATGAGTTTTGCTATATAGACTCAGACGCTTCTTTCTCGACTAATGCTGTTGCTGAATTCGTAAAGTTCAGAGCTAAATAAACCCGCCAGGATTTGGGACACTTACCTGGGCCGGGCTGATCTCTTTCTACGCCTTTGGTGCTCACGCTTAGAAAAATCCCATAACCAGCCCCCTCTGCCCACGGAATGTTATGTTAGCGAGACTGATTTCTGTCTAGAACGTGTGATAGTATGAAGGGGGTGGCAACAGGAGGGCCACAACCTATCATGGGACCTGGAATTGTACCCTTATTGATGACATGTTTGAGTTATGTCATACCTTATATTTTCCTAGTCTTCTGGTTAAGATAATGACTGCAATTTTACACGTGAGGAAGCTGAGGGTTAGCAAAGGAGAGCGAAGTCATTTGCTTAAAGTCACCGATGAAGGTAGCAAACTGAGGGTCGGCTTTATAATTCCGAGGCCAGCTCTCTTTTCTATCACCCAAAAGCCATCTCTTGGCTTCACTTCTAATGTCCCTTTTGCTTTATTTTTTTTTATCTTTATTTTTGAAAGTTTATTTATTTATTTTGAGAGAGAGAGAGCGTGCGAGCAAGTGGAAGAGGGGCGGAGAGAGAGGGGGAGAGAGGATCCCAAGTAGGCTCCCATGCTGTCAGCACAGAACCCTCCTTGGGGTTCGATCTCAGGAACTGTGAGATGGTGACCGGAACCGAAATCAAGGTGGGATACACTTAACTGACTGAGCCACGCAGGAGCCCCTAGTGTCCACTTTAAAAAATACAACTACTAGGGGCGCCTGGGTGGCGCAGTCGGTTAAGCGTCCGACTTCAGCCAGGTCACGATCTCGCGGTCTGTGAGTTCGAGCCCCGCGTCAGGCTCTGGGCTGATGGCTCAGAGCCTGGAGCCTGTTTCCGATTCTGTGCCTCCCTCTCTCTCTGCCCCTCCCCCGTTCATGCTCTGTCTCTCTCTGTCCCAAAAATAAATAAAACGTTGAAAAAAAAATTTTAAAAAATACAACTACCCTTGGGAGCGGGAACACATCTAACTTTCCATAAGCCATTCACACCCTAGTATAAATTGGAGAATCCCCTCGATTTTTCTCAGTGACAAGAAGCTTAGAAACAAAAAAAATTTCTGGGTGGAATGTTAAAGGCCATTTCTGCCAAGGTGGGATCCTCTAGGAACGGGAGTGGGTTTTTTTTTTTTTTTTTAAGTCATCCCTACACCCGACATCGGGCTCAAACTCACGACCCCCGAGATCAAGAGTTGCACGCTCTACTTACTGACTGAGCCAGCCAGACGCCCCGAGGAATGGGAGTGTTACCGATGGGCCAGAGAGAGAGTCATCTGAAGCTCGAGAGAAGGGTCCAAGTATAATGCTGCCTGTGAGGCTTCTGGAAGGCGTCAGGGAGAGAGGGTGGCAGAAGGTGGTGGGGATACTCACAGAGAGGGAGGAGGAAGACCAGAGGAAAAGGAAAGAAGGGCTTATCAAACATGTTTTCCCACTTGGCAGTTTTTCTCTGTTTCAGCTCATAGCTGCTAGAATATTTTGGGGTATGCCATGATTTTAGATATTGAGCGACCAGTGCTGTGGGCAGTGAGCAGAGCTTTACCAGGCAACGGGGCTAGCTTCTTTTTCTCTCCCGCTGTCGGGCACTTTCTCCACATTTCACTTGTTCCGGTGGCCCCAAGGTTACTGTGGGCTCTGTACCTGACCCTTCTGCCACTTACAAAGACAACTTGACCCAGCCACATCACCGTGCGCCACTCCGAAGTGGACGAGTTCTCAGACGCACATAAATGCTAAGTGCTCAAATGGACCCAGGGCAATTATAGAGAATGTTCTCCGGAATTTCCTTAGACATTACCAGATCCGCTCTTGTCTAGAACATTAAGCAATCCGTTTCAGCCGTGCATTCCTCCCGAGACAAAGCGTGCGCCTCTGAAAAGGCCTACGCCGCGGAGGGGCGGGGGTGGGGGTGGGGGAGAGAGCAACCTCACAGTGTGCGGAAACCCATGAAGCCCTCTGAGCATCGCAGACCCCCACCCATCCCGGTTCCACAGCTGTTAGTGTGAGCGAAAACATCTTAAGATGCATTTTCCTAGGAGACAGCAATGGAGGGTCACTGCTGCCTTTGTTTATCTTTTATGTGTGTTGGTCGCCGAGCCCCCGATCTCCCTCCAGCCCGCCCCCCCTTTCTCCCATCTACGCCTTCTCTACTCCTGGGTCCTCAGCCCCTGCCTGGGCGTCCTCTCCCAGCTGAATTCAGCTGGCCCTCCCACCCCTGCATTGTCCTCTCTTTGCTTCTTCTGCTTGAAGGGCTATTAGTCTAATAGGAGCTAGTAAGAGCTTTTAGGGAAGAGGCAGTGAATATTGCTTTTGCAGAGGCCAAACAAGTCTTCTCTGTGAGCAGCGCAGTGGTGCTGGAGGGGACAGGGGAGAGCTGAGTCCGGGCCCCCACCCCTGCCCCCCGCGCTGTCCCCCAGCTGGCAGAGGGGCTCAGCCTTCCTCGTCTGTAAAACCAGGAAGCTCTCTCTTTGTGGGAAGTGGCGAACACTGTTTATACGGGAGAATTGAGGCTGGGGGTGGGAGGTATGGTTGTCCCGAACGTCACCTTTTTCTAAAGCCTAAAAGCCGAAGAGTGCACTTTTGAAAATTATAGAACCATTTGCTCACGGGAAATCAGGGCAAGGGGCACCTGGGTCAGGCGGTTAAGCATCCGGCTCGTGATTTCGGCTCAGGTCACGATCTCGCAGTTCTCGGGATCGAGCCCCACACGCACGTAGCCCCAAATGAGAAAAGTCATCATTTACCTAAAATCTCTTTGCTCCGAACGACCTGACCCTTGGGAGATCTATCAGATAAATATTCATTCTGAAGGCCCTATGCCCAGAGAGGGCTTTCGCATCCCAAAGTAACAGGTAAAAGCTTGAAGTACCTCAATATTGAACAGATTCCATGCGATAACGATAATCAGACACAAAGGTAAGATTCATAGGTCCTATTGGCCTTGGGTCTCATCAACCCTAGATCAAAGTTGGGGCCTGAAATTAGAACATCTCGGTGCCCGTCCTGACTTCAGATTTAATTGGCTGTATTAGCCAGAGTCAAACTGATTGCTCTCCGTTGGCTTCCTCCTTTCCCGACACACACGCACGCGCGCGCACACACACACACACACACACACCCTTCCCTCTCTCCTTTGCCCTGGCGGTGACCCTGGGAAATGACCGGTATGGACCACATCACCCTTTCCTGCTGGCTTTTAATTGGGTTTGGTTAGCGGGAGACGCCAGCAGGAGGCAGGAGGGTGGGAAGAGAGAGAGGTGTACTTATCTCCCTTGCTCCCTCCGTGCCATTAGGGCGCGATTTGGGCCATTACCGTGTTGCCACATCAACAGCCATGGCTCGTGTCAACAGGCTTCTCTTCCAAGGCTGCCACTCTTCCTGATTCTAGCCCGGGGAAGGTGAGCCCCGAGCAGGACCCCACCATGTGTCAACAGCCTCTCCGTTCAGCTTTTCTCGCTTCCCCCGTTGAGTGTGCCATCTGTTTGCAACCCCGGGCCCGCCTGACACAGTCTGGCCGGTAAACACACCCCTCTTGAGTGTTTAACACGGAGCACTTTAATGCACTGGGCTGGTTACTCAGGTAAGGGAATTGCTGGCGAGCCAAAGAGGCCCCTCGACAACCCAGAGATTAGCAGCAGCAGGAAAACACAGAACACAGAGGGAGAAAGGGAGCAGGGGGCAAGAGGGGAGGGGTGGGCACGAAGCAGGCGCTGAGGAGCTGAAGTCCACCAGCCAAAACTGGCTCCCGAAGGGATCTGTCCAGCAAGAGGAAAGACACAGCCCCTGCCGGAGAAGCCACCCGAGGCAGATCCAGTTTCTTCCTCCTTCCACCCCGGCTCCCACCCCTTCCTTCCCTTCCATTGGCTGACGCAAGAGCCTCTTCAGAAGTTTGGGCCGCCCCCCCCCCCCCCCCCAGCCAAAAGCCAAGCAGAACAGAAGAAGGACAAGGAGAAGAAACCAAGAACAGGGGTGCCTGGGTGGCTCGGTCGGTTAAGCGGGGCCAACTCTTGGTTTCGGCTCAGGTCACCGTCTCACGGTTCGTGGGCTCAAGCCCCGGGTCGGGCTCTGCGCTGACAGTGCGGACCCTGCTTGGGACTCTCTCTCTCTCTCTCTCTCTCTCTGCCCCTCCCCCGCTCACTCTCCCTCAAACAAATAAACGTTTAGCGAAAGTAGAAGGAGGAACAAATGGGTCCAGAAGCAGCGCAAGGCTGTGACACCTCAGTCAGGTTTACCAAGCCACGCTGAGCTTTTGTGTCCTTACGCGCAAAAGGAGACCGTTAATGCTTTACCCGCCCCATGGGGATGATCTGAACCAATCCTAAATGACAGACTAGGTCGGAGTGTTTGGTAAACTCTAAGGAGCTATATAGACTAAGGTATCTGTCTGAGCGCCCTGGAGTTCATGAGCCTGCCAGTTTCTACTTTATCACTTTTGTTCTCAGGCGACCGCTTTTAGTGTAATACCTCAACCAAAGAAATGCCTTCACTGGATCGATTCTCTGAAACTGCCTGGGAGCCTGTTTGCAAGGAAAGGCAACGAAAGCACAGGGAAACGCAATCGTTTGTTCGTGATGCCCGGCCCACCGGCGACCAAATCAGGGCGTCCGCGGGGGAAGGGGGGCACGGCTCCCGTCTTCGGCAGCCGGCCTGCATCCGGGGGCTCATGTGCCAAGCTCAGTGCGGCAGGCGGGAAGAGCATGCCCCCTTAGCGGTCCCCACACCAGGCAGTCGTTTTGGGAAGGATAGCAGAGAGCCAGATGGAAAACAGACATATCTCTGCACAAGATTAGCTTTCATGTCCCCTGAGCTCTCATGAAGCCAGAAGCCAGGCTGGGGAGTCAGCTGCCTGCACAGAATCCCTGACCAACCAGCAGGCTGAGTTTGTTCAGAACCTGCTCTATGAGGACAGTGGAGATTGCCTTCAGTACCTGCCTCGTCCTTCCTCCTTCGGCGGTTCGCTTCTCCTCTGGTCTTCTCCCCAGGCGATTCCTTTCCTCCTTTCTCCTTTGTTTTAATATCCATCTTCGAGAGGGATCTGAGGCCGGCCTTTTGAATCACCTGTGACTACATCCCCACGGCACTGGTTCTGGAATCTGGCTGCGTCTGAAACTAGCTGGGGTGTTGAAAATCCCCAATGCCTTGGCCGTACCCTGGGTCAATATCAGAATCTCTGGGGGCGGGACGTAGATATTGTTATTTTTTACAAGTTCTCCGGGGTGATGCCAATGTGAAGCCAAGGTCAAGAACCACTGCTTTAACTCCATCGCAGTGCGAAATTAAAGCCGTGCTCTTCCTGCTGAAGGAAAGTCAGAAGGAAAGCCTGTGGTAGGGCAGAGAATCTTCTTGAATGACAAGTGGGTTGCTTGAGAAGGAGCTTGTAAGGTGATGAATAGTCAGGTCCTTCCACCCCAGACCGCCATGCTTCTGGAATAGTTGCACGCCTCCCCAACTACTACCCATTCCAGTGCCAAAGCTGTGCCCTCCTCACAGCTGACCAAGCCTTGATTGAGGCAAGGGTAAGGGATCCAACTCTTTGTATACCACAGAAGCTCTGAACCACAAGGGTTCATTGGCCTGTAGATATTATCTAAAATGAGAAGAGGGCGGGGCGCCTGGCTGGCTTAGTTCGTAGAGCATGTGACTTTTGATCTAGGGATTGTGAGTTCGAGCCCCACGTTGGGTGTAGAGATCACTTAAAAATAAAAT
>NW_024420586.1:22992385-23005155 GCF_014898765.1 Herpailurus yagouaroundi
TTCTTTCTTTCTTTCTTTCTTTCTTTCTTTTTTTTTTTTTTTTTTAAGATTTTATTTGTAAGCAATCTCCACGGGGCTCGAACTCACAACTCCGAGACCAAGAGTCGTATGCTCTTCTGATTGTGACAACCGGACGCCCCACGAGAAATTGCTGAAGGCTTTTGAAATGATGGTTTTTGTACTAAAAGCCAGGTAAATAACGCGAGCCGGTGACAATGATTAGGAAATGTTTATGTCTTTTGTGTACGAGGCCATTTGTTTACTTGGCAAAGAGAGAGGAGCCCGTGATGTCACTGCATGTGGATGAAAAGCTCAAACATTCATCTATGCAAACATACATGAATGAAAGAAAAACATCTCTGTTTGCGGAGAAACAAGTAGGATTACGTTAATTTGAGGGAGGCTCCCTATTAAATTGTGACACGTTGCGCCTTGGATCAAAAGCACTTGGGGAAGGGACGTAACTTTCACTCCCTTGGTTGAAAATGATTATGGAGAAGTTCTCAAGATCACATTCAAATCTCTGTACACAGGTGACGGGCACCGAGATAACTGTCTTTGAAGGAAGAGTTTACTACTCATAGTTCCCAAGTGCAGGGGACATATCACATCACGCAGAGCCACATGGGAAGGGCCAGGGTTCATCGGGAAGCAGAAGGATTGAGGGGAGACCATGGGCAAAAGAATGGACAAGGCAAGATAAGCTTTAGGATTGGCTAGTTTGGATAATTTTAACGGGCTGTGGACTACAGGGAGGTCCCCAGCTATCTGGTATGTAGCCCTGGGGTGATTTAGGTCACAGGGAGATCTTGGTGTGAGTTTGCTAAAACAGGTGGTTGGTGGTGGGGTCTAGGGATTGGTTGATTTGCATGTGAAAAGTGTGCTTTGAGGGGGCTGTGGACTCTGTATTAGTGATCCCTGGGATCACTAATCTTTCCAGGATTAGCAAAGCCTCAAGATGTCAAAACGCCGTAAGATACCAAAAATTAAAAACGTGATGGCTACAAACAAGAATTTTCCGTTCTGTCTTTACTGCAATAGTAATCTTCATCGTGGGGGGTCCTGGTTGCAAAAGCAAACCCTTTCCTGGTGAGAATCCCCAATTTAAGGATAGTTTCGTAAAATGAGACTTTAGTTTATCGAGTCATTGTCTCGACAACCAAGGACAAAGGACACTTGAAAATCCAAATCATATCCAAAAACATATCCTTGAAAATCCAAAACCATATCCTTATGGGTCCAAGAGAACTTTCTTTGTAACCATTAAAAAGGCTCCATACTTAACTCAACTTTGAGGGACATACTGTATTGGCAGTCACATTAATCTGCCCCAACACCTTTCTTCAGCTGATGAACAGCAAGTATTACCTTTTTTTTTTCTATTGATTTTAGAAAGCTAACCTCTCACAAACAATACGCAGTTGACCTTTGAACAATGTGGGGGTTAGGGGCGCCAACCCCCTGCGTGGTCAGAAATCCACACATAACCTTTGACTCTCCAAAAACTTAACTACTAATAGCCTACTGTTGACAGGAAGCCTTACCAGTAATATAAAATTGATGAGCACATATTTTGTATGTTATATGCATCGCATGCTGTATTCTCACAATAAATTAAGCTAGAGTAAAGAAACTGCTATGAAGAAAATCGTAAGGGGGCGCCTGGCTGGCTCGGTTGGTGTTTCAAGCGCTTGGGATTCTCTCTCTCTCTCTCTCTCTCTCTCTCTCTCTCTCTCTCAAAAATAAATAAATAAATACACATTTAAAAATCTTTAGGGGCGCCTGGGTGGCGCAGTCGGTTAAGCGTCCGACTTCAGCCAGGTCACGATCTCGCGGTCCGTGAGTTCGAGCCCCGCGTCGGGCTCTGGGCTGATGGCTCAGAGCCTAGAGCCTGTTTCCGATTCTGTGTCTCCCTCTCTCTCTGCCCCTCCCCCGTTCATGCTCTGTCTCTCTCTGTCCCAAAAATAAATAAACATTGAAAAAAAAATTAAAAAAAAAATCTTTAAAAACAAAAAGAAAAAGAAAAGAAAATCATAAGGAAAATATGTTTACAGTATTGTATTGTACATATATATACACATATATATATACATATACACACAATATATATATGTATATAAGACACTATATATATGTGTATATATATATATATGTGAAAATCTGTATATAAGTGGACCCACACAATTCAAACCCTTTTTGTTCAGGGTCAGCCGTGTATGGAATCAGCAATATAAAGAAGTCATTCTTTTCTCTTTTCATCTACTCACAAAACTTTCCATACACCCACAAGACCGCGTGCCTGTGCGCGCTCGTGTCTCCACAAAGGGTTTTACTAAAATACCCTGAAATATTACTTTCAGGGATGCTTATGTAGGTCACTCAACTGATTGAAGACTAAAGTAATTTTATGTGTGTGGGGGGGGTGGGGGCGGATGGGGGTGCAGGTGTCTTTCACTGTGCCCCTGTGGCCAGACACACGAAGGGAGAGGAGTCCACTTTTCTCCGGGGAGTATCCGGCATCGCACGGGGTTAAAAGCAGCATCATTCCCAGCAGCCCCAGCGCACATCATCACTGCTCCACGAGCAGGTGGCTATTTACAAAGGTAGCGTTCGGCGACAGCCGCCCAGCTTTCGAAGACTTTTCGGAAGAATCATGGCTCCTTCCAAACCTTATTCGGGTCACCGGAGCTGAGGTTTTCGGGATCCTTGAAATCTTTTCTGGGGTGGAAAGTAGAGAGAATTCTCCAACAGAACGTAGTAAAGTGTGGAAATTGCTTCTGGCGGGGGGGGGAGCGGCTCGGTGAGGGCCTGAAAAAGCCGTAAGGGTGTGCTGAGCTGCCTATAAGGGAAGCCATGCGCGCCCCGGCAAAATAGAGCGGCACACAATGGGACATTTCATGGCCCACAAACTGTCCATTACCAGTCTGGAGAACGGGGGCGCAGACTTTATTTTTTCCCTGATTTTGTTTATTTTTGTTTTGCTGAGCATCTAGGGCCTACTGAGGCACGCCCACCCGTCTCCCCCCAACCCTGGCTTTCTCTTTTTCAGATTTTCTCACATTTCTGTCCTCTTGGACCCTTTATTTCCCTTGCCCGCGGTCCTGCCACTTCTGTCTTCTCCTGTTATCCGCCAACAAATAATGAGATCGATATTGAATTATATTGACTCGGATAGGGAGCAGAGAGGCAGAACACCCAGCCTCTGACCTAAAGGAATAGGTAAATTAGACCCTTCTAGGACTCGGTATAGACTCACCTTTTTTAATACCCGCGAAGCCTGCCTTTCAGGAGACTGTAATTATTAGTAAAAGCATCAGCCGGTAGCTTGCCTGGGGGAGCCCTGCAAGGGAGAGAAGCTTCCAGGGCTGCCTCTGGTGACAGAAAGTGGAAAAGGACGTTTGGGGCGGGAGGGGGCGATCACAGGAGCCATGGGATTGCATTCCCAGAAGGAGGTCCGGGGATCAGGAGCCAAAGCACATAGAGTCATTCAGAAAGGAAGGAGATATTGTCCTTTGCTCCCTGCTGAAAGTAGACTAGAAGACCGGAGACAACGTGCAGAGATGGAACCAGACATTCTAGAAGGAGCACAGGACTAAAACAAAAGAAAGGGACTCAAAAATGGGGCGCCTGGGTGGCTCAGTTCGGTTGAGCGTCCGACTTCGGCTCAGGTCATGATCTCACGGTCCCGTGAGTTCGAGCCCCGCGTCGGGCTCCGCGCTGACAGCTCGGAGCCTGGAACCCGCTTCGGAGTTTGGGTCTCCCTCTCTCTCTGCCCCTCCCCCGCGCTTCCCATCGCGTTCTTCTTCATGGCCCAGTTGGAGATTGATGGGAATGCGCCATAGGTATCTGTGTCTGCTTGGCCATTTACATCAACTTGCGTACAAGCTTTCAGAAAAGTTTCGTGTGCCCCTGAATGTTTTATCGGCGTTATTATTGTTATGATTCCGAAGGAAAAGATCTATGGAATCTCAAATCACGCATGACTCTTCTCGACATGCGCTGTCACAACGATTTCTTTTATGGAGCTACTGAAGGCAAGCTCTGGAAACAAGATTTTTCTCCACAGGCACTGTAGAATAATGCTTACACCAAAAAAAGAAAAACGGTGACCTTATTAACCCAGTTCCTTCCACAGAAAATTCCCACAAACTGTCAGCATCCCACGGGATTCCACCCACGTGCAAATCCTAGTGCGATACTTTGAGCAAAGACATTTGTCTCCTTCCGTGTGGCTGCTGAAAACACCTTCAGGATCGAGAGCTCTGCGATTAGATGTAAAGCTGCAAGTCCCCTCGAGGAGGAGAAACAGGAAGTTAGTGTCGCAGGACCACACACGGGTAATGTGCGCGTTCCACTCGGTGGGTATCTTTGTAAATCAGATCGATCATTTACAAGAAACGGGGGCACCTGGGTGGCTCGGTTGCCGGGGCGTCCAACTTCGGCTCAGGTCACGATCTCGGGGATTCACGAGTTCGAGCCCCGCGTCGGGCTCTGTGCTGACAGCTCGGAGCCTGGAGCCTTGCTTCAGATTCTCTGTCTCCCTCTTTCTCTGCCCCTCTCCCGCTCGCGCTCTGTCTCTCTCTGTCTCTCAAAAAATAAACAAACCTTTAAAAATTTTTTTAATAAATAAATAAGTAAAAAGAAAATCGACGTGTCTCTGTACGTGCCAGTACAGTGCCTCTTTCATGATTATAGATTTGTGCAGTATATCTTAAAATCTGGCATTTGGGGGGCACCCGGGTGGCTCACTCGGTTAAGCATCCGACTTCAGCTCCGGTGGTGATCTCCAGTTTGCGAGTTCGAGCCCCGCATCCGGGCTTCTGCTGTTGAGCTCGGAGCTTGCTTCCGATCCTCTGTCTTCCTCTCTCTCTGCCCCTCCCCTGCTTGCTGTCTCTCTCTCCCTCTCTCTCAAAAGCAAATACACATTTAAAAAAAACGTACAAAAAAATCGCACACATACGCCGCCACCGACTTCAAGCCGCCCCTGGGGCAGATACCTGAGAAGGACGCCAACATTTTCTCCCCGGCCCAGGAACAATCTTAGCCCTTCCTGGGGGACACGTGCTTACCGGTGAGCATTTGAAAGAAGGAGCAATGGAAAGGCTCCCATGGCACCCATGGCCCAGCGTCAACTCAGTCCACCATCACTGGAGAGCACCCCTACCCCTACTGCTCATGGGTCAGCACCATTGCTTTGCACAGGGAAGGAAAAGCATTTTCATAGGACGTGTACTTTTGACTCTGAGCAAACCACACTCTTGTCCAGAGGAAGAGAGGCAGAGGCAGGCCCAGGACTTCTCTATCCGTTGCCTTGTGTTGGAGAATAAGGTCGCCCATGCGTGACTGCCCCTCCCCGGGACAGCTAGGCTCACGGGGGTGGATCCTTCATGGAGCTCTGGGGTGGAAAGAGATTTGTGAAGCTGCTCCTTTTCGGGGACCTGCTCCAAGTTTTCCTCTGCTCTATCAGGGGTGATCAGAAACCTGAATTAGAGACCTTACCTGTTGGACCCTCCGCCCAGGGTGAGGTGGCCTACCTCTTCTCTCCATCTGTCCCCGGGGCCTCCGAATGATCCTCTGTTGTCGTGGCTGTCTGCCCTGACGTAGGCGCCTCACATAGTACTATGGAGAGTTTTCCTTTGGGTACTTCTTCAGTTCTTAGCAATTTTATTTTATTTTTGTTTTAATTTTTTTTACACATTTCTTTATTTTTGAGAGACAGAGCGTGAGCAGGGGAGGGGCAGAGAGAGAGGGAGACACAGAATCCATAGCAGGCTCCAGGCCCTGAGCTGTCAGCACAGAGCCCGACGCGGGGCTCGAACTCACGGACCGCGAGATTGTGACCTGAGCTGAAGTTGGATGCTTAACCGACTGAGCCACCCAGGCGCCCCAGTTCTTAGCAATTTGAGGTAAGAGTTTCTTCTGCCAGTATCTCGGGCGATAAAAAGAGGTATGTTTATCACATATACATCATATATATCACATATCATGTCAATGTATCTGTGCGCCTGTATCCAAACAGCATTTTGTTGTGTGGTCTTTATACACGGCACTCCTTACGCAATAGCCCCACAGCAGATGTAGGGTCATTTCAAAGTTCTGTGAGGGAGAAGAGGAGCTTTCAATGAGAAAGTACCAATAAGTGGTTCTGGAAATCCTTGCCCACCTTACGTAACGTGTTTCTTTTATTATTGGAACAAAATTTTAAGTACAGGCAAAGTACAGAGAATAATACAACAAACAATTAAGAATGCGGAACACATGATTGAATTTTGTCGTTTGCTTCAGATTGTTTTGCACACACGAGACACAGTTACAGAGCTGAAGATTTCTCTGTGTGCTCTCTCCACTGCCACTGACCTTTCCGCTCTCGTTATTCTGAACTTGGCACCTTGGTATTTTTCCAGCCTGTATTCTCATGACTTCACCAGGCATATACTCGTTGCATGTTTCGCGCATATTCACGCACGTGGTTCCATAAATGGCAGCATACATTCACACAATTGTACAACGTCCTCTTTTATTTCAACGTATCTCGGCATATTTTTGGAGGAGAGCCCGTGCCTTTATATACCAACCGTGTACGTCATCATATGAAGGTATCCCAATTTGACAAACGTCAAGTTGCTATTCGTTTTCGCCATTACATTACAGTAATCCTGCGACAGGGCAGCACGCATGTGTCTCCTTGGACACAGGTGAAGGTTTCTCTGGGATCCATAACCTTAAGGTCAAGGTGCACCCGCTCTCGTTTATACTCTCATTCACCGCGTTTGCGCGTTCCTAGCTGGCCAGACATCCATCAAAACTTGATATTCACCGGCTTTATTTTTAAAATTTTTTTTAACGTTTATTTATTTTTGAGACAGAGAGAGACAGAGCATGAATGGGGGAGGGGCAGAGAGAGAGGGAGACACAGAATCTGAAATGGGCTCCAGGCTCTGAGCTGTCGGCACAGAGCCCGACGCGGGGCTCGAACCCACGGACGGCGAGATCATGACCTGAGCCGAAGTCGGACGCCCAACCGACTGAGCCACGCAGGCGCCCCTCACTGGCTTTATTTTTATTGATCTGACGGTACGAAGTAGAAGCTAAGTTGTGTTGCTATTTGCATTTTCCCGATTACTTGAGAGGTTGAAACTTTTTGATATGTTTATTGGCCAGTTGTGGGCCCTCTTCCGTAAATTGCCTGCTCCTGTCATTAACCGCTTCTTTCCCCCTGATTTGTCTATTTATAATTGAGGTACCAATCTCAATGATAGGTCTTTATGTATTCTGGGTACCAATCATTCGATAGTTACACGCATTGCAAATATGTTCTTCTCCGAAGAAGCAGTTCAACTTTTAATGCTATTTATGAAGATATTCTTCTAAATCGTTTCCTGGTAGTTTGGGTACATTTATGTGAAATTTACTTTTTTCAATGGTATGGGGTAAAAATCTATTTTCCACATATGGATAACCAAATGTTTTGATGGTACCCATTGAATAGTTTAGAATTTTCCCTTTGATTTGTAAGGTGATACTAATTCTCAAATATCTGGTCTGTTTGAGGGGTCTCTATTCTAGTCTAATGATCTATTTATCTATTCTCATACTAACACGACTTTGTTTTAATCACTATAGCTTTACATAATTCTTTATATCTGCCAGAGGAAATGTCCTCTCCCCATATTTTTTTTTTCAGAAATGTCTTGAATTTTCATTAGAGTATTACTCTTTTGTATAAAACTTAGAATCAGTGTGTTAAATCACATAAAACATTGTGGTAGGATTTTGTTTAACATTGTGTTAAAGACAGGGGGGCGCCTGGGTGGCTCGGTCGGTTGAGCGTCCGACTTCGGCTCAGGTCATGAGCTCACAGTCCGTGAGTTCGAGCCCCGCATCGGGCTCTGTGCTGACAGCTCAGAGCCTGGAGCCTGCTTCGGATTCTGGGTCTCCCTTGCTCTCTGCCCCTAACCCACTCGCATTCTGTCTCTGTCTCTCTCAAAAATAAATAAACATCAAAAACAAAATTTAATTGTGTTAAAGACTAACTTGGTAAAAACTACCAACCTTAAACGATTGAATCTTCCTGGGGCATGTGGGTGGCTCAGACAGTTGAGCATCCGACTCTTGATTTCAGCTCTTGGCATTGTCTCTCTTTCTCTCTCTGCCCCTCCCTTGCTGGTTCTCTCTCTCTCTCTCCCAAAATAAATAAATAAACTTAACAAAAATATTTTGAATCTTCCCATACTTGAACAGGCATAATACCTCTCCAGCAATCTAGGTCTTTGTGCCATCTTGCAAGAATGTTTGATATATTTCCACACAAAAGTCTGCACAACATTTGTTGCGATGATTCCTAGTTAGGGTATAGTTTTGTTACCGTAAATGAGATTTTTTTTTTCTAGTGTCTTATCCGATTTGCTATTGCGGACACATAGGCATTTCCTTATTATTGTCATGTTGATCTTACGACCGGCAATTTTTGCCTGTTGTATAGATAATCCTGTCTGCCAGTAACAGCAAAATTCTCTTCTCCATTTTCGATTTTCTCTTGTCTTACTGCCTTCTCTACACACATCAGTATAATATGAATATAAGAAGTAGTGGCTGATATTCCTCCCCTGATCCTCACTTTAATTTCTGCATTTTTTTCCCAGAAATGTCTTGAATCTTCGTTAGAGGTTTACTCTTTTACATAAACTTTAGAATCTGTGTCTTGAGTTACAGAACGTCCAAAGTTTAGCCATGAACTAAAATGGTTGGTATAGATTTTTGGTAGATTTCCACATTCTTTGTCACGTTAAGGCAGTTGCCTTCTTTACCTGGTTGTCGTGGAGGTCGCGTTTTTGGTTTTTTTGTTTTTTTTTTAAACAAAGCGTAGGTTTTATTTGAATTGAATCATTTTCTGCACCTATTTCGTTGAACATGTATCTTATTTCTCTGTACTGCGTTTGGGGGGTGGATCTTTCTATTTACTATGATTTCTTCTAAATTTGGTTTCCTATTAGCCTACTACTCGAGAATTTTATTTTAATTGCTTATTTCTAATTTCTATCATTTCTGTTGGTTTCTGTTTTTCATAATGTCTTTTATTAATTCTATTATTACCTCCATTCTTTAATATATATATATGTACATATATATATCTTTGTATATATATATATATTTTTTTGATTTAAGTAATCTCTAACCCAACGTGGGGTTCATACTCCCAACCCCAATATCAAGAATCATATGCTTTTCCAACTGAAACAGTCAGGCACCCCATATCTCCATTCTTTAAGCTATTTTTTTAATTTTTTTTTTTTGAGAGGTGCGGGGAGAGGCAGAGAGAGAGAGAGAGAGAGAGAGAGAGAGACAGAGGATCCGAAGCACGCTCTGCATTGTCAGCACGGAGCCCAATGCAGGGCTCAAACTCACAAACCGTTGAGATCGTGACCTGAGATGAAGTCAGACACTTAACTGACTGGGCCACCCAGGCGCCCCTTAACTCTTTTAAATGTGCATACATTTTTTTCTTTCAGGTTACTTGGTTGTATCTTGTTCCTCAAAGGCGAACTCTCCATTTCTTTTCTTTTTTTAATGTTTTTAATTTATTTTTGAGAGAGAGAGACAGAGCACGAGTTGGGGAGGGGCAGAGAGAGAGGGAGACCCAGAATCCGAAGCAGCCTCCAGGCTCTGAGCGCTCAGCGCAGAGCCCGATGCGGGGCTCGAACTCCCGGACTGTGAGATCATGACTTGAGCCGAAGTCGGACGCTCAACCGACTGAGCCACTCAGGTGCCCCAAACTATATGACTTTAGATATGCTTATTATGGTCCCTAAAAATCCACGTTAACAATGAAGGAAAGAAATAACAACGCCTATAAGATATAGAGTCACTCCAAGTAAGAAGCTGGAGGTTTTCAACTCTGAATACATACTGGGTTGCCTATGATTGAGTGCCCTGCCCCATTCTTCTCAATGAAGGACCAACTCCCGGCCCATTTCACACTATCCTCAAGCCAAACTTGTGGTTTCCCCTCTTCCATACTCTTTGAGCTGTGCAGATTTTCCATGGACTACATAGACTGTTGTCTGACTGCTTTCCATATTGTTCTGAAGCTTCTTCAACAGTTTTATTAAGGTATGATCGATCTCCATACATACAATATACCCAATGCATTTTATACTAAACGTATTCAGTGGTACACAGATCATTATAATCCAATCTTAGAACAATTCCATCATCCCCAAATGTTCTCTAGTGCACATTTTCAGCCCATCACCAACACAGGAAGCCCTCATCTGCCTTCTGTCTCTAGAGCTGTACCTTTTCTAGAAATTTCGTATGGAGGCAATCGTAGCAGAGGTACTCTTTTGTGTCTGGCTTCCACTATTTATCATAATGTTTTTGAGGTTCACCCACATTCTCGCACTTATCCGTAGTTCTTCTAGTGTATTCCCTTTTATTGCTGAGTAGCATACCGCTGTGTGGCTATATCACGTTAGGTTTATCCATTCACCAGTGGCTGGACATTCGAGTTGCTTCCGGTTTTGAGCTTGCGAACAACGCGCTGTGAACACCCGCGTGCATGCCTTCATGTGGACATGTGCTGTCATTTCTCTTGAGTAGATACCTGGGAATGGAATTGCAAGGTTATATGGCAACTGTACGTATAACTGTTTAAGAAGATGTCGAACTGTTTTTCCGATGTGGTCGTATCATTTTATGTTCTCGGCAGTAACGTATGAGAGATAGGAGTCTCTCCCCAGCCTCTCAACACTTTGGATTGTCAGTCTTTTTTTATCATAGCCATGCTAGCCGGTGCGAGGTGGTATCGTATGATTTTAATTCGTGTTGCCTCAACGACCAATAATGTTGACCAAGTTTTCACGCGCGTATTAGAAATCTGTATATAATCTTTGGTGAAAGTGTCACATCTGTCCCCTATTTGTATTGGGTCGTTTGTCTCTTGTTATTGAGATGTGCAAGTTTCCCAAACTCAAAATTGATTACAGACCTAAGTGTGAGACTTGAAACCATAAAGCTTCTAAAGGAAAATGTATGCCGTAATCTCTTGGACATCACCCTTAGCAGCATATTTATGGATATGTCTCCTGAGGCAAGGGAAACAAAAAGCAAAAAAAAAAAAAAAAAAAAAAATTATTGGGACTACATCAAAACAAAAAGCTTTTCACATCCAAGGAAACCATCAACAAAACAAAAAGGCAACCTGTTGACTGGGAGGAGATATTTGCAAATGATATATCCAAAAAACAGCTAATATCCAAAATACCTACTACCGTGGAAAGCAGTATATATTCCACTACACTATATAATTCCACTACTGGGGAATCGCCCTGAGGAAATAAAAACACTGTTTTGAAAAGATGTACGGGGCCCCCGGGGTGGCTCGGTCACTTAAGCGTCCGACTCGTGATTTTGGTTCAGGTCATGATCTCGCACACACTCTCGTGCGCGCTCTCGCTCTCTCAAAGGGAAAAAATAAACTTTCTTACAAAAGTATGCACCCTTAACTAAACAATCCATTTCAGACTAATACCAACTTAAATCTAGTAAAATGTAGCAACTTTTCTCCAGTGTATTTTCCTTCTCCCACTTTTGCTTTTTGTCCTCACATATATTATATACATGTATGTAATACCTGGATGCTATATACCCAATAATACGTGTTATAATTACTTCTGTGAAGAACCGCATGTTTCTCAAATAATGAAGAAAAAAGAAATGATAAAGAATACAGGAAGAAGAGGGGCGCCTGGGTGGCGCAGTCGGTTAAGCGTCCGACTTCAGCCAGGTCACGATCTCGCGGTCCGTGAGTTCGAGCCCCGCGTCAGGCTCGCATCAGGCTCTGGGCTGATGGCTCAGAGGCTGGAGCCTGTTTCTGATTCTGTGTTTCCCTCTCTCTCTGCCCCTCCCCCGTTCATGCTCTGTCTCTCTCTGTCCCAAAAATAAATAAATGTTGAAAAAAAAATTTTAAAAAAAAAAGAAGAAAAAAAAGAATACAGGAAGAAGAAATAAAAAGAATACGGAAACAATAAAAAAGTGAGAGAGACACACACACACAAATAGCTGCAGTCTTTTATAGATGCACCTGTATCCATTCCCAGTATTCTTCGTTCCTTTTTGTAAATTTGAGTTTTAAAGTCTTGTGTCATTTCCTTTCAACCTCAACAGCAACTTCATTTAATATTTCTGAGACTTTGTTAATTTGTCTCAAGCATTTTTCTCTCTGTTCTTTGCACTGGATAATTTCTTTTTTTTTTTTTTTAATGATTTTTTTTTTTAATGTTGAAGTATTTTCGAGACAGAGAGACAGAGAGACAGAGCACGAGCGGAGGAGGGGCAGAGAGAGAGGGAGACACAGAATCCGAAGCAGGGCTCCAGGCTCCGAGCTGTGGGCACAGAGCCCGACGCGGGGCTCGAACCCACAAGCTGTGAGGTCGTGACCTGAGCCGACCGTCGGTCGCTTAACCGACTGAGCCACGCAGGCGGCTCCCCAATTCTCCCTTAGCTTTCACCCTTTGCCAGAAACCTCTCCTGGGTTTCTTCCACGCCAGTGTGTAGTTTCTCTGCTCTCAAGACACGAGGGGGTCTTATCTCAGCCCTTTTATGGTTCTGCCATTGGCAGGACCTTCCTGTTAAAATTTCGGTTTGTTTTTTCTGTTCACCCAGCGAGCTCAGCGACCTCAGAGTGCTGTGCATTTTCACTTGGTTCCTATCAGATGTGTTACTTGTAGCTCACCGAGCCCTAATTAAACCACATTCACCCGAAATTGAGT
>NW_024420586.1:23005255-23007022 GCF_014898765.1 Herpailurus yagouaroundi
GCTTCTTACCCATGAAGCCGGGAGCAGGGTAAGTCAGTAGACCCAGGAACAAAAGCCACAGACTCTATCTTTGGCCAATCAATCTGAAGCTCTAAAAATGGTTGTTTGGGGCCCTTGGGTTCAACGCCGGCTCTTTGGAGAAAGGATTCACCAAGGTCTTTATGCCTTCACGCCACAAGCCGACCTGTTTGCTGATTTTCCTTTTCCCTTCTTTCTTTCCCTGTAACAGTCTTAAGTTTTCTCAGTCTCTCTTCTGCCTTCTGGTGCCAAGTATCACTTCCTCGTCACGCAGCCCAGATGCTGACTTGCAGCAGGGATAAATTTTCCCTACATCCGGGCGCCTGGGTGGCTCCGTCGGTTAAGCGGCCGGCTCTTGATTTCGGCTCAGGTCATGGGCTCGGGGTTCGTGAGTTCGAGCCCCACGTTGGGCCCGGCGCTGACGGTGTGGAGCCCGCTTGGGATTCTCTCTCTCTCCCTCTCTCCCTGCCCCTCCCCCCTGCTCGGGCACAGGCGTGCGCGCGCTCTCTCTCTCCAAATAAATAAACACTGCAAAAAATTTCCCTCCATAGAGTGAGTTTTTCACAGGGCCAATATTCTGCGTGATCATGGGATTATGTACGTATTTCATGAGTAGGAAAAAAGTTCCTTTGACTGGAAGCGATCTAAGCTTTGGAACAATTGCATCCAAGAAGAGAAATCTGGCAGATCTGGGTATGGATAAGAGGCAAGGAGTCTACTTGGATTACGTGGAGGACAGAAAATTTGAGGTTGAGTAATTCACGAGGACCTTTCAATAATGAGTGCTAATGAATGGGGAGCTGTAAATCCCATAATTGCAAACCTCAATTCGCAAGGCGAGGAGGGGTCCAGGGCACCTGGCAAGAGGATGGCGTTAGTTCTAAGCAGCCCAGGGAGATACTATTTGCTGTTGCCCTTAAGCAAATTAGAAAAAAAAACGGAGCTCAGAAAATTTGTCCTCATGGTGGTTGCCGTAGAAGGCCGGGAAGCTCTCAAGCCGATTGTAAATTGTTGTGCCATGGTGGGTTTTACCAGAGAATGATTCTCCTTATTTAAGAGAGGCCAAATTGTCTCGTTGGTACTTTACACTATTTTCTTTGTCGTCAAATGCATTTATTTTATTTTTTTAATTAAAAAAAATTTTTTTAACATTTATTTATTTATTTTTATTTTTTATTTTTTATTTTTTTTTAAATTTTTTTTTCAACGTTTATTTATTTTTGGGACAGAGAGAGACAGAGCATGAACAGGGGAGGGGCAGAGAGAGAGGGAGACACAGAATCGGAAACAGGCTCCAGGCTCCGAGCCATCAGCCCAGAGCCCGACGCGGGGCTCGAACTCACGGACCGCGAGATCGTGACCTGGCTGAAGTCGGACGCATAACCGACTGCGCCACCCAGGCGCCCCAACATTTATTTATTTTTGAGACAGAGAGAGACAGAGCATGAACGGCGGAGGGGCAGAGAGAGAGGGAGACACAGAATCAGAAACAGGCTCCAGGCTCTGAGCCATCAGCCCAGAGCCCGACGCGGGGCTCGAACTCACGGACCGCGAGATCGTGACCTGGCTGAAGTCGGACGCTTAACCGACTGCGCCACCCAGGCGCCCCTGTACGTGCTTTTTAAGAACATCCTTATTAATAAAAATATTTTTATTTGTTTTTTTAAGTTTATTTATTTTGAGAGAGAGAGAGAGAGGGGAAGAGAGAGAATCTCAAGCAGGATCCGCACTGTCAGCACAGAGCCCGAT
>NW_024420586.1:23007122-23021664 GCF_014898765.1 Herpailurus yagouaroundi
TTTGTGAGAGAGAGAGGGAGACACAGAATCGGAAACAGGCTCCAGGCTCCGAGCCATTAGCCCAAAGCCGACGGGGCTCGAACTCACGGACCGCGAGATCGTGACCTGAGCTGAAGTTGGATGCTTAACCGACTGAGCCACCCAGGTGCCCCTGTAGTCAAATGCATTTAAATACAGGAGGGAATCGGAACGATTCCCTGCCGAACCTTTCCCGCTCACACCATTCTTAGAGACCCGAGATTTCTGTGCAGGGCATCTGGTAACCCCATTCACACAGATCTGTTTGTATTTCAATTCACAGCTGAGGGGAACTTGAGGTCTGACAAATTTCAAAATTTCCAAGGACCCCAAGGGATAGGATTTCTTCTTCTTTTATTTTTTATTTTTTTTTTTAATTTTTTTTTCAACGTTTATTTATTTTTGGGACAGAGAGAGACAGAGCATGAACGGGGGAGGGTCAGAGAGAGAGGGAGACACAGAATCGGAAACAGGCTCCAGGCTCCAAGCCATCAGCCCAGAGCCTGACGCGGGACTCGAACTCACGGACCGCGAGATCGTGACCTGGCTGAAGTTGGACGCTTAACTGACTGCGCCACCCAGGCGCCCCTTCTTCTTCTTTTAAAAAAAATGTTTGTTTGTTTGTTTTAAAATGTTTATTTTTGAGAGAGAGAGCATGAGCAGCGGAGGGGTGGGGGCGGTGGGGGGGGGGGGGGCGGACAGAGGGTCCCAAGCAGGCCCGCGCTGACAGCAGCCAGCCTGATGTGGGGCTCGAACTCACGAACTGTGAGATCATGACCTGAGCTGAAGTCGGATGCTCAACCAACTGAGCCACCCAGGTGTTCCCCACTGTTTATTTTTGAGAGACAGAAGGAGAGAGAGGGAGAGAGAGAGAGCAGGGGAGGAGCAGAGAGAGAGGGAGAGAGAGAGAATCCCAAGCAGGTTCCACAGTCAACACAGAGTCTGATGCAGGGCTTGAACCCACGAATGCCGTGATCATGACCTGAGCCAAATGCCCAACTTACTGAGCCACCCAGGTGCCCCAAGATTTCTTTCCTTCTTTCTCTTTCTTTCCTTCTTTCTTCCTTTCTTTCTCTCTTTCTTTCTTTCTTTCTTTCTTTCTTTCTTTCTTTCTTTTCTTCCTTTCTTTCTTTCTTTCTTTCTCTCTTTCTTTCTTTCGAGGGAATGCGGATAGTATCCTGAAAATAAGAGTGTGGGGAATCTCTACTCCATTCCCACAGTCTTGTGGATCCCACCAGGATTCTGAACCAAAGTCAAAGGCAGCGTTCCTCTGGGCTGGCCTGGGGTTGTAGGCCAGGGCAGAGGCAATTAGGGTCCATCCTGGGATGAGTGATAAGGGAGTGGAGAGTGTGGGGAAGCTTCTATAGAAGACTGAGTAGGAGAGCTATTTTCACAGTGTTTCTTGAAAGCGTTCTTTGAAAATACAGCCCCTCTAGGTCGGCGCTATAACAGCTCCTTAAAAACCAAAGTTTCAGAGCAGTTTGAACCTTTTCATTAACGCTACACTGCGGAAGGTCGCTTGGTGTTTTTTCGTCATCGGCATTTCCAAGGAAACTCTAAAACGTGTCGCAAATATGAGGTACCTCATTTCCGTGCTGCTTAAGACACCCATTTGCCCGTTCTGAAATTGAGACACGTTTTTCACCCAACCTATTCATTTAATGTGGTAGTACCCTCCATGTCCTTGAAAAACGTTTCGTACATCAAGGATGTATCTTCGGATCTATGGGGTCTTAGAACAGAAGTGACGGTTCTCAGACAGAACCACATTTAAATAATTGCTTCATCAAATACTGGTTCTGTAACCTTGGGCCATGTACTTAATTTTTCTAAGCTTGAACTTTCTCATTTGCAACATGGGGATGCTCATACCTATTTTGTAGGGTTTTGAGAATTAAGCGAGGTAATATATAGCAAACAGGAGTGAGCAGCCAATTAGCTATTGTCGTGCTGTACTCATTTTTCTTTCCTCTTCCACCCAGGGAGGCCAAATATCGTCCGGCTCCTACTCCTAAGGGCCGAGGGAAAATTGATCAAACCACTAGTATGTAGAGAGGATCTTCTCTGTATTCAGCACAATAGGCGCTTTGAGGAAAGTTACTGAATTATGCTACGGTCCCTGCCCTTTGGGACCTGATAACCTAGTTGAGGACAAAAGTTAAATTCATAAATGACCAGAGGGACACCTGGGTGGCTCACTCTGTTCAGCTTCAGACTCTTGATTTCGGCTCAGGCAGGTCACGATCTCACGTTTCGTGGGTTCGAGCCCCGCATCAGGCTCTGTGCTGACAGCTCAGAGCCTGGAGCCTGCTTCGGTTTCTGTGTCTCCCTCGCTCTCTGCCCCTCCCCCATTTGCACTCTGTCTCTCTCTCTCTCAAAAATAAATAAACATTTAAAAAAAAAAAGACACCTCACAAATGACCAGAGAACGTATTCTTTTATCATTGATATTACGTCATTTAGCCTCTATAATTACGTACATCAGAATAAAAGCGACTCAGCACTCTTTAAAAAAAAACAAAAAAGGACTCTGGTTCATGGGAATAACATGGATTCTGGAGTCAGATGAGGATTGAAATCCTGATTCTCTCACTTCCTGGCTGTATAACCTTGGTAAAGTTACCTGACTTCCCTGAGCCTTCATCGTCTTGTTGATATGGGCGTGGGTAATGGTATCTACGTTACCGGGTTGCTATAGGAAGTGGATAAGAAGGTCCACGGCCTCTACCTGGTGCTTAATGGGTAGCAGTGATCACTGGATATATCTTGGTTTCCTCCGGAGCACAGCCCCTAACTCAGCGATCTGTACAGAAAGACGTAATCAGCAAATGTTTACTGAGCTGAAAAATTCGCATTTGTTCTACGTTTTCTTCTCCCGGCTGTTTGAGTCACTGCTGCGATTATGTAGCCTCACGCCGATCGTCCAGGGGAAGTCAGTCGGTGGCCAGTTTGTGGGCTGTTACATTTTCAGAACCCATCTACAACCTGGAAAAGATTTTTCTTGAGAAAACAGCAAATTGCCAAGTTCGTCAGCGAGTTCTCCTACGAAGCAGATCACTTTCTGGTTATTTTGTCGGGGGGACATTTGATTAAAAAAAAAAAAAAAGCCTCTCTGTGAACACAATATCCTAGGCTTAATCTTGTGCTAATTAGAGCTGGGCTTTCTTAATTCATTTCATAAACATGTGTAAGCTCCCACAGCGTACGAGGAATTGTGCTAGGGGCTATGTGGTAACAAAGATATAGAAGAAGTATTCTCTATTTTCAAAGGGGTTTCGTCCCAGAGAGAGGTACAAAAATAACCAAAACATAAGGTAGAATATTTTTTTTTTGAGGTTTATTTATTTTTGAGAAGAGAGAGACAGAGCATGAGCGGGGGAGGAGAAAGAAAGAGGGAGACACAGAATCTGAAACAGGCTCCGGGCTCTGAGCCGTCAGCACAGAGCCCGATACGGGGCTCGAACTCATGGACCTCGAGATCATGACCTGAGCCGAAGTCGGCCACTCAACCGACTGAGCCACCCAGGCGCCCCATGAATATTATTAAGTGGCTTAAGAGAGGCACAATGTGCTTTAGGAACATGAAAGATGAAGAGATTGAGTTCTGTTGGAGAAACTGAAAAATCTGGGTGGAAATGGGACCTAACTTCAACTTGTGATATAAACTGAGATCTCTGTAAGCAGTATTGGCTACTCAAAGTTTGAAGTTTTATCTAAATCTTATGTCTGCCTTCCGTAGAATTATCCTTATTTTTGCGACTTTGCAAACAAGACTGATCCCCAGCTTTGACATAGCAACTTCAGTAAACCCTTTCTTTCTTTCTTTCTTTCTTCTTTCTTTCTTTCTTTCTTTCTTTCTTTCTTTCTCTTTCTTTCCTTCTCTTTCTTTCTTTCTTTCTTTCTTCTTTCATGTTTATTTTTGAGAGACAGAGAGACAGAGTGTGAGTGAGGGAGGAGCAGAGAGAGAGAGGGAGACACAATCCAAAGCAGGCTCCAGGTTCTGAGCCCGATTCGGGACTCAAACCCATGAACCGTGAGATCGTGACCTGAGCCGAAGTCAGACGCTCAACCGATGGAGTTACCCAGGTGCCCTAGCAAACATTTTCTTTCTTAAGCTTCCCAATAACCTCCCTTCCAGAAGCTGGCACCCTTTAGGAGACTGACTTGAAATATACCAGTCTTCTTGATTCGTGACTGAAGTGAAATCTGTTATGTTATGTTTGTATTTTCTAAGGATAAAAGTTGTGAATTGGCTGTTTCTGACAACCTATTTTGCTCCTAAAATATCTCAAATTTATCATTAAGACAAATTTCAAAAAAAAACACACAAAAATACATGTGACTTTAAAATATAAAGATTTACGGGGCGCCTGGGTGGCTCAGTCGGTTAAGCGTCTGACTTTGGCTCAGGTCATGATCTCATGGTCTGGGAGTTCGAGCCCCACATGGGGCTCTGTGCTGACAGCTCAGAGCCTGGAGCCTGCTTCCGATTGTGTGTCTTTCTCTCTCTGTTCCTCCCTTGCTCTCTCGCTCTCTTTCTCAAAAATAAATAAACATTAGAAAATATTTTTTTTTAACTATAGATAGTTATGAAGTATGTAAAACCAAGCACTTATAAAAGCCGTGTCTCAAGGGCTCCTTTAGAGGATTTTTTCTGGGAGACAGGTAAGTTAAGGCTTCTTAAAATAAATGTTTAATGAAGTTTGGATTAAAGACCCCTTCTTCTTTTCTATTTCTCGGTAACTCTCCTTCTAGTAAGCATAGGCATTCGTAATTAGGATCATCTGTCTCAAATTTTCTTCTCTGCTGATTTGTTGTGGATAAATGCTTCTAAAAATCTCTGGAAGGCAAGTGCTAGTGGGAGGCAGTTTCCATGGTGACTTCAGGGTTTGTATTGTTGTTTTTAGACATCATAAATATGAGGGCTGCTTTCGCCAGTTACTGCGCATATCTTACTCATGGTATGAAAGGTCGTAGGGTAGATGGTGAGGAGGGTATGGGCCCCGTGGTCTGGGCCTCCTGTGATACATCCAGAATCTTTGCCTCTCTCGTGTCTGTGTGTCTAACTGTATTATTTGATGCTGAATCCGATCTGAGGTGGACACATAACTCAGATACACAATGGAGTCGGGGGGAAGGGTTTCCATAACAAGTGAATGAACGTTGATGAATGTATCTTAATAAGGCAGAAATGCACTTCTTGTTCCCCTGAAAACCCATTCCCTCTAAGCAAAACTTGTTTAACGTTTAGCGGAAGAGGAGGAAGAGGAAGCCATTGCTTCTTTCAGAGCCCAACTCAAATTCAGTTAGCTTTATCCTCATAATGGTCAGATTTATAAAACATTAATAATGAAACAATGGGAGCCTGCCCATTAGACAATATCTGTAATAACTTCCTTTACATTAGGACAGGTATTTCCAGATGAATCTCTATGTATAATTATCTATCTATTTATGTATCTATCATCATCTTTCTATCCTTATGGAATTTAAAACTTCAAATGTTGCCTTGCAACTTGTCTAGAAAAGAATTTAATCTCCCCCAGGGAGTCTGGCCTTTGCCCTGTGCTCCCGGGAAGTTATTTCTAAGCCCCTGGAATGTCTTGCCTTATATAAGTGTCTTTGTTTATATGGGGGTTTGGGGTCACAGAGATAGTCTAACAATGTGATTGAGGGTGGGGGCTTTGGTCATGCAGCATTAGTTGGCCTAGAGAGGAAGGACCTGGGGACTGGGGTCAGCTACATGGGTGGGAAACCAGATCTACATGGCTGATCTCCAATAAAAACTCTGAACACAAAAGCTCAGGTAAGCTTCCCTGGTTGGCAAAATTCTTTGTGTATTGTCACACACGGTTACCAGGAGAGCTAGCGTTCCTGGGATGCTACAACTCCACTGGGAGAGGACAGCCCGAAGCTCCACATGGATAACTTTCCTGAACACTGCAGCTTGTGTCTCCTTCTTTGCCTTATTTTCATTTTCATCCTTTCACTGTCATAAACTGTGAGTGTCAACAGCCTTCCATGAGTTCTGTGAGTCCTATTAGCCAATCATCAAAACTGAAGGTAGCCTTGGAGACCCTTGACCTTGAAGTTGGTGTCAGAAGTGAGGATGGTCTCAGTGAGCCTTGAACTTGCAGTTCAGAAGTGAGGGTGCTCAGGGGAGCCTGGGTGGCTCAGTCGGTTAAGCGTCAGACTTCGGCTCAGGTCACGATCTCACAGTTCACGAGTTCGAGCTCCACATCAACAGCTCTGACAGCTCGGAGCCTGGATCCTGCTTCGCATTCTCTGTCTCCCTCTCCCTCTGCCCCTCCCCTGCTCATGCTCTGTCTCACTCTCTCTCTCAAAAGTAAACAAGCATCAAAACTTTAAAAAAAGAAGAAGGGAGGGTGCTTTGGGGGATTGCCCTCTAACTTTGCACAACTTTAGTTAAATCAGCACACCGAAACATAGAGACGTTGGTCAAGTCCCCTCTGGTCATGGATCGGGTTCCCCAGAAAACGTTTGGAGACTCAGATCTGTGCGCAGTAGGTTTAGTGGGGAAAGCTCTAGGAACAAGCCCTGTGAGGCAGCAAGAGAAGCAGGATTGGACAGAGGGAGACGTTAAACAGCAGCTCTAGTCGCGACAGCAGTTGTCCGCTGATCCTGGGAGGGCCTTTCAAAGCGGCCATGAACGAAGGCCTTTATATAAACCCTCTTCACCTCCCCCCTCCCCGCTTCTGACCAATCATTAGATGTGGGTTACACCTGGGGAGGGTGTGTGTCTTTGGGGAGGCAGCCACCTTCAGCTGAGGGGAGCTCCAGGGAGAGACTCAGCTGTGAGTCGACAGCAGCCAACACTCCTAGCAGCTGGAGAACTGGGTGCCTCAAGCCTAAAGAGAAATGCATCTCCCTTTTCAAGTTTTTTCCGGGGTCTACTGAGTGGCTGGCTGTTGGGGCCAGAGGCAACCTAATTGGCTCTCCCTTTGTGAGATGGAGATCACAAACCATGGTGTGTGTGTTTTATTTGGAAAGCCGCATGCAAAATTACAGTTCTCTACAAAACAAAATGCTGGAGGAGAGACTTTCAACATAACTCTCTATGCTGGCCAATAGAGAGGAAAGAGATAAGGAAATCTGTGGGATCGAGGACAGAGAAGCATAAAGTGTTAAATAGCAATTCCAAACGGATATAAGACAGCACTAAGGGGTGCCTGGGCGGCTCAGTCAGTAAAGCGTCTGACTTCAGCTCAGGTCACGATCAGTCCGAGCCCCTTGTTGGGCTCTGTGCCGACAGCTCAGAGCCTGGATCCTGCTTCAGATTCTGTGTCTCCCTCTCTCTCTCTGCTCCTCCCCTGCTCATGCTCTGTCTCTCTCTCTCTCAAAAATAAAATAAACATTAAAAAAAAATTTGTCTCTCTTCTATATTCTCCTTACCCCACACTCCTTTTTCATCTTTTTTTAATGTTTATTTATTTTGGGGCAAGAAAGGCGAGCCGGAGGGCAGAGAGAGAGAGGGAGACAGAGGATTCAGAGTGGGCTCTGTGCTGACGGCAGAGATGCGGGGCTCAAACCCATGAATCGTGAGATCGTGCCCTGAGCCAAAGTCAGTCGCTTAGCCAACTGAGCCACCCAGGCGCCCCAATTTGCTATGCACTCCTAAGAGCAGTGTGTTTCTCCGGTAGCAAGAGAAACGTCCAGCAGTGAATAAAATGTCATAGGCACCTGTTGGGATGAGCACTGGCTGTTGTACGGAAGCCAATTGGACAATAAATTTCACATTCAAAAAATAAAGAAACGAAAAAAAAAAATGCAATGTCATAGCTAATCTAAAACACCTCAGTGGGCTTTGCGTTTCACTCTGTACGGTCTATCTCTGTATTTTGATGGAAGACGTGTTTTAAATCGACACCAGGGAAACGAGACGCACAAACTCTTTCTTGTCTCGTTAGCTAATGGGCAAGAAAGATGCTCCGAGCCGGGTTCATTAATTCGAAAAGTAGCGTACACGACTGAAGCAAGCAGAAATTACGTGGAAGATCCAGTTATGAGGCGAATCCCTGCAATAGCTAGAAAGCCACAGGGTATTGAAAGCCCCAAATGTGCATAACTACAAGGACATATTTGGCAACAGCTTTTCTTTCTTTTCTTTGTTCTTTTCCCTTTCAGGGTCCTTCTTTCCAGGCTACTGTGCTTTTCCCGTTGTGTGTTCTTGGTGCCTTTTTCAAAAGTTAGTTCATCATAGGGGCCCCTGGGTGCCTCATTCGGTTGAGCGTCCGACTCTTGATCCGGGGCTCAGGTCATGAGCTCACGGTTCGTGGGTCTGAGCCCCTGCATCAGGCTCTGCGCTGACAGCATGGAGCCTGCTTGGGATTTTCTCTCTCTCTCCCAGAATAAATATAAACAAACTTAAAAAAAATAGTTCATCATATATGCATGGGTTTATTTCAGGACCCTTGATTCTATTCCACTCGTCTTTATGGAGGTACCATACTGTTTTGATTACTGTCGCTTTGAAGTATAATTTGAAATCAGGAACTGTGATGCCTCCAACTTTGCTCTTTCTCCGGATGGCTTTGGCTCTTGGGGGTCCTTTGTGGATCCATGCAAATACTTGGCCAGCGGCATGCATTTACAAGACGCGGGAGGGCTGGCTGCAGGCACGCAGATGGATGGCTCAAGGACAGTGGTCAGGGCTGGATCCAAGCCCCCAAACAGCCACGTGGGTCTTGGCTGTGGGCTATCGGTGTGCACTTGTGTGGTTACAGAGGCTCACGTACGCACACAGTGAGGCAAGCCAGTGACAGGAGTCGGGGCCAGATGGGGACCCACAAGCACCCGTGGGGGCCTTGGCTGTCGGCGGGCACGCACAGCTGCAGAGACTGGGGCCAGCTGCCCGTGTTGATCTCAGGCATTGGTGGCGGGCTGGTGAGAGGGAGTGCGGAAGGGAGGTAAAAAAACCTCAGCGGTGGAATCTGCAAAGGGTCAGGGGTGGCTTCACTTTGTTTTTCACCTCTGCCTCACTACTCAGCAGTTTCTGCTCTCTTAACTTTATCACTGCTTTTCACACTCCGTTGGCCAGTGCCTTTCACACGGCGTCCACACTGGCAATGTTGGCTGGGTACGGTTACTCCGTGAGAACGTCCCTTTTAAGATTACTGTGTTAGGGGCGCCTGGGTGGCGCAGTCGGTTGGGCGTCCGACTTCAGCCAGGTCACGATCTCGCGGTCCGTGAGTTCGAGCCCCGCATCGGGCTCTGGGCTGATGGCTCAGAGCCTGGAGCCTGTTTCCGATTCTGTGTCTCCCTCTCTCTCTCTGCCCCTCCCCTGTTCATGCTCTGTCTCTCTCTGTCCCAAAAATAAAATAAAACGTTGAAAAAAAAAGATTACTGTGTTAATCAGGTAACGAAGAGAAGCGTTTGTCACTTGCCTACAACAGAGTTCTAGTACCTTTTTCAATATGCAAAATAAAATATGCAAGAGGCCAAGACCCTTTTGTAGAGGGGGTACTGGCCTTCTCCCCATCTTGTTTTTTTTTAATTAAAACAATTTTTTTAAGTTTATTTCTTTATTTATTTTCGGAGAGACAGAGCACAAGTGGGGGAGGGACAGAGAGAGAGGGAGACAGAGAATCGCAAGCAGGGTCCACATCATCAGCATGGAGGCTGACGTGACGCTCAAACTCAGGAAACTGTGAGATCATGACCTGAGCCAAAATCAAGAGTCAGACACTTAACGGACTGAGCCACCTGGGCGCGCCTAATTTTTTTTTTAGTGTTTATTTATTTTTGAAAGAGAGAGAGAGAGAAAGACAGAGCACGAGCAGGGGAGGGACAGAGAGAGAGGGAGACACAGAATCCGAAACAGGCTCCAGGCTCTGAGCTGTCCGCACAGAGCCCGACGCGGGGCCCAAACCCACGAACCGTGAGATCATGACCTGAGCCGAAGTCGGAGGCTCAACCAACTGAGCCTCCAAGGTGCCCCACCCCCCCTTCCCCCCCCAAACTGCCCAACAAAATTTGTTTCCAGATGAAGCCAGCAATAGATCCTTCAGCATTATCAACTAGTGCTAATTTTCTGAGACTTTAATTTTCCAACACCACATTATAAATCGTGTTATAAACCTTGCATTTCTGCTGAATCCCAGATACCATTTAATTCTGGTTGCCTTGAAAGCCATCACCGAAGTACCTCCTCCGTCAGCTCAGTGCATTTAAGTGCATGTCACATCACCAGGAAGAAATGATCTCTTATGCCTCATACTCCAGGCAAATCTGAAAACGTCTGTGGGGAAACGGATGAATATAGCATAGGCACCAAGGCGGCGGTGGGCGGGGAGGGGGACGGGTTCCTTCTTCATTTTTATTTTCAAAACCTAGGCTACCCTGGGGCGCCTGGGTGGTTCAGTCGGTTGAGCGTCCGACTTCGGCTCAGGTCACGATCTCGCGGTCTGTGGGTTCGAGCCCCGTGTTGGGCTCTGTGCTGACAGCTCAGAGCCCGGAACCTGCTTCGGAATCTGTGTCTCCCCCTCTCTCTGCCCCTCCTCCACTCTCACTTTGTCTCACTCTGTCTCTCAAAAATAAATATTAAAAAAAATTTTTTTTTAAACTAGGCTACTCTAAGCTTTTCATCACCGCTACCGAGGTCTAAGCGACTACCTTCTCTCACTTGAATTCCTGCTGATTCCGCCTTTGCCCCTTACCCCACTATAGTTTATTCGCCACTCAGAAGCCGGATGATCTGATGGTGTCCTGCTGCCCATCTTAATCAGAGTAAAATCCAAGTTTGCCTTAGGGTCCTGAAGGCCCTACATGATCTAATCAATCCCTTGATAACTCGTTGACGTACTGGCATTAGTTTCCTATTTCTTTTTCTTTTTTAAAAAAATTTTTTAACGTTTATTTATTTACTTATTTATTAAAAAAATTTTTTGAATGTTTATTTTTGAGAGAGAGAGAGGCAGGGGAAGGGCAGAGAAAGAGGGAGACACGGGATCCATAGGAGGCTCCAGGCTCTGAGCCATCAGCACAGAGCCCAACGAGGGGCTCAAACCCACGAACCATGAGATCGTGACCTGAGCCGAAATCAAGAGTCAAGCGCTTAACCGACTGAGCCGCCCAGGTGCCCCAAAAGGACATTCTCTGTGTCCTTACCAGCTTCAATCTACATCTGCATCTCAGTATTGCCACCACTTGGCTACGTACTTAATCCTTACCTATTTGCGTATGTTGTCTTTTTCCCTACCTAGAATGTCAGTTCTACAAAAGCAGGGACTTTGTCTGATTTGCTCTCTGCTGTTTCTTTTAGGACCATACCTGGGTGCATAGTAAGGCCTTGGCAAACACTTGTTCAATGATTTACTCCAGGTTTAACTATTCGTACCTAACACAAGTAGCCTTGGGCCCACACAAACATATACAGGGCTCTATTTTCCTTGGGTTAACACCTAGGAATGTCTACCATGATCCTTCCATTCGTCTCCAGGGCAGGAGCTAGGTCTTGGGGCACTGGGTGATATGTAAAGGTCTGGGACCAGAGGGGAAGATGATCTTCTCTATGTCACTGACGGATGGAAAAAAAAACAGAGCAGTAACGGGCCTCCATACTTCTCTTCCATCCCACATAAGCCAGGCTTCTGCCCAACCGGGCGGCAACAAAGAGGAAAGTCGGTCAGTAACACGTCTAGTTCAAAAAACACTGCTGGGGGTTCCTGGGTGGCTCAGTCAGTTGAGCAGCTGACTTCAGCTCAGGTCATGATCTCATGGTTTGTGAGTTCGGGTCCTGCCTCGGGCTCCGTGCTGACAGCTCGGAGCCTGGAGCCTGCTTTGGATCCTGTGTCTCCCTCTCTCTCTCTCTCTCTGCCCCTCCCCCACTCGCACTCTGTCTCTCTCTGCCTCTCAAAAATAAATTCGAAATGTTAACAAATTCTTTTAAAGAAAACACTGAAAGCCACAGCGACCTGTACAATAAAAAATAACTTGGTGAGCTTACTCCCAGAATTCCCTGTTTGCACCAACGTTGTTAACGGGAACAGAGAAGCATTGAATAAGGACTGCAGGTGTTGTCTCAGGGGGTTGGTAATTAACGCATGCAATAAAGCACTAACTTTACCTTTTCATGGGTAATTTCGATACCGAATCACCAATGAAACCTAGTAATAGTTTAAATCTTTTAAGTTACTACCAGATGTACAAGCTTTGGAGTAATTCTTCTCAGTTTCTTACCGTCAAATGCATGCTGTGTGTTCTCTTAATTTCGCTCAAATATTTTTTTCGTCTAAAATATCCAGAAGTCGAGTGGCAGTAACATGGTATCCATGAAAGGAAGCCCACCGATCATTTTACATTTTTAAGTTCGGATTTGGCGATCAGAAAGCCTGAGTTACCAGCTTCTTAGACTTAAAGCTTCTCTGTCACACTGGACACCTGATACTTGGCACTGAAAAGATCCTAGGAAGCAAATACTTTCCTGGGGAGAAATTACCAAATGGGGATTCGTGACCACCCAGGAAAGATCACTAGCATCTCGCCTCCTCCCCTCCGTTGAGTTTTACTGGTCTCCAGTCTGTTAGGATGGGATCATTGGACATCCCAGACATATACTTGAACATTTTGGATAAATCTTGGTGCAGTTGTTTCCAAGGTATTCATTTTAACTACGTACTGCCTCACAAAACTAACATTAGTCATTAAACCATCAATTAAAAAGTGGAATGGGGAACTTCTGGTTTGTAGTTCGGCACATAACGGGCTTGGCCGGGGGGGTGGGGGGTGGGGAGGGTCACTGCTCTCTCCTTCCAGTAAGTAAAGAGGTGAACAAGCTGAAAAATGAATAGCTCTTCTTGGATATTAGGAGAGGAGAGTACACAAGTCAAACTAGTGCCCTCCAGATCGAAGAGAGAGTCAAACAGATACAGGAAGTCATAGCTTACCCAAGCAGAGACTCACTAGTAGAAATACAGGAACCAGTGCCAGGGAAGGAAAAATCTCAAGTGTAATTAACAAATTGTTGTAGGCTCAGGCCAGACGACTCTGAGATTTATCATCTCCAGGGGAACTCAGTTATTGCGGGGGGCACACTCTTGTGAGATTTAACACCAGGAACTGTACCAGATTGCCACAGCAAATACTGAAGAAAAGTCACCTTGGGTTTCCTGCAGGAGGGAGAGGGGCAGAGGAACCCTTCTGAAACACTGCACAGCACTCTGTTCTTAGTAAGGTCTGCCCTGTGGAGAGATACGTGAACCAGGGCCCAACCTGCTGAGGTATTATCAGAACCTAACGAACCCGGAGAGAGGAAAGGCCGTACTCCAGTCCATTCTCACTGTCCTGCCTCATATAAGGGAGGAGAAACACCTGTGAAGGTTATAGTCTAGACGCCCACCTCACCACCACATTACGAAAGGCCTATTCACAGCAGTTCTTTTATCCAGCATATCGTGTCCAGCGTTCACGAAAAAATTACAAGGCATACTAAAAGGCACAATGCATATTTTGAAGAGACAGAGCAAGAATCAGAACCAGACTCAGATATGGCTGGGATGTTAGAATTACCCCACCAGTAATTTATTTTATTTTTAATGTTTATTTTTGAGAAAGAGAAAGAGACTGAGTGTGAACGGGGGAGGGGCAGAGAGAGAGGGAGACACCGAATCTGAAGCAGGCTGCAGGCTCTGAGCTGTCAGCACAGAGCCCGATGCGGGGCTCGAACTCATGTACCGCGAGATCATGACCCGAGCCGAAGTCAGACGCTTAACTGACTGAGCCACCCAGGTGCCCCATCACACCACTAATTTAAAACAACTGTGATTAATATGTTTAAGGATATATTAATGGATAAAGTGACAGATAAAGAGCAGATAAACAGGGTAAGCAGAGAGATGGAAATCCTAAGAGCCAAAAGGAAATGTTAGAGATCAAAAACACAGTAACAGAAATGAAGAATGCCCTTTAAAGAACTTATTAATGAGCTGGACATAACAAGGAAAGAATCTCTGAGCTAGAGGAGGTATTAATAGAAAACCCCAAAACTGAAAACCAAGGAAAACAAAGACTGAAAAATGGAACAAAATGTCCAAAGGCTGTGGGAAAAGTACAAGAGGTATGACATATGTGAAATCGGAATATTGGAAAAAGAAAAGGAGAAAGGAATAGAAGAAATATTTAGAACAATAATGACTGAGAATTTCCCCCAAATTGATGTCAGACATCAAACTACAAATCCAGGAGGCTTGGAAAACACCAATCAGGGTAAATCGAAGGAAAAAAAAATACACCTAAGCATATCATCTTCAAATTACTGAAAAGCAAAGATAAAGAAAAAATCATGATACAAAACAGGGAAAAAATCTTACCTGTAGAGCAACAAAGGTAAGAATCACATCTGACCTCTTCTCATGAATCATGCAAGCAAGATGTGAGTAGACTAAAATATTTGAAATGTTGAGAGAAAAAAGTCACCCCTAGAATTCTGTACCCTTCAAAATTCTGCTTCAAAAGTGAAAACCATGGGAATGCAAGCTGGTGCAGCCACTCTGGAAAACAGTATGGA
>NW_024420586.1:23021764-23042600 GCF_014898765.1 Herpailurus yagouaroundi
ACCATGGGAATGCAAGCTGGTGCAGCCACTCTGGAAAACAGTATGGAGGTTCCTCAAAAAACTAAACATAGAACGACCCTACGACCCAGCAATGGCACTACTAGGCATTTATCCACAAGATACAGGGGTGCTGTTTCGAAGGGACACATGCACCCCCATGTTTATAGCAGCACGATCAACAATAGCCAAAGTATGGAAAGAGCCCAAATGCCCACTAATGGATGAATGGATAAAGAAGATGTGGTATATATATACAATGGAGTATTACTCGGCAATCAAAAGAATGAAATCTTGCCATTTGCAACTACGCGGATGGAACTGGAGGGTATTATGCTGAGTGAAATTAGTCAGAGAAAGACAAAAATCATATGACTTCACTCATATGAGGACTTTAGGAGACAAAACAGATGAACATAAGGGAAGGGACACAAAAATAATATAAAAACAGGGAGGGGTATAAAACAGAAGAGACTCGTAAATACGGACAACAAACTGAGTGTTACGGGACGGGTTGTGGGAGGGGGGATGGGCTAAATGGGTCAGGGGCACTAAGGAATCTACTCCTGAAATCATGGTTGCACTAGATGCTAACTAATCTGGATGTAAATTTAAAAAATAAAAAATAAAAATACATAAATAAATAAATAAATAAAATAAAAGTGAAGGAGAAATGAAAACTTTCTCAGACAAACAAAAATTGAGGAGAAAGACAAAGGTATGATATCACATAGGATCTAGAAAAGCGAAACTGACAGAAACAGAGCAGAATAGTGGGGTGGCCATGGGAGAGTGGGGAGTGAGGGAAGTGGAGGGATGTTGTTTGAAGTAAAAATTTGCCACTTGAAGATGAGTAAGTTCTGGAGATCTAATGTGCATCAGAGTGATTGTAGTCAATAATACTATATCATAAACTTCAAAGTGTCTGAAAGACTAGCTCTCAACGGTTCTCACCACAAAGACAAAATGATAATACGATGCGATAGAGGTGTTAGCTAACACCATGGCGATAATCATATTACAATGTAGAAAGGTTTCAAGTTAACCTTAGACTTACACAGTGTCATATGTCAATTACCGGTTAATTTTTAAAAATTAAGAGAATTTTGTTTTCCAGCTGACCTGCCTTGTGAAATGCTAAAAGAAGTTTTTTTAGAAAGAGTGACAGAAAGCAACAGAGGTGAGAAACTCAGACCTACATCAAGAAAGGAAGAGCTTCGGGGCGCCTGGGTGGTGCAGTCGGTTAAGCGTCCGACTTCAACCAGGTCACGATCTCGCGGTCTGTGAGTTCGAGCCCCGCGTCAGGCTCTGGGCTGATGGCTCAGAGCCTGGAGCCTGTTTCCGATTCTGTGTCTCCCTCTCTCTCTGCCCCTCCCCCATTCATGCTCTGTCTCTCTCTGTCCCAAAAATAAATAAACGTTGAAGAAAGGAAGAGCTTCAAAGAAGGAATGAGTGACGCTAAAATACAAACTTTTTTCTTATTCTTCATTGATTCAACAGGTAACTGTTTGTTCACAAACATAATAGCAACAATGTATCCAATTATGTATGCTTAGGTATTATTATATATACCTGAAATGAATAACAGCAGTGCTATAAAGAATGAGGGGAAGGAATTAAAATAATTTCGTTGGTAATAAGTACTGACATCACCTGTGAAGTGATACAGTGTTCTTTGAAAGTGGATTTGGATTACTTCTAAATGTATATCACAAACTCTTGGATAACCACCAGGAAAGGTAAAAAAAAAAGAATGACCATTTTAAAAGAGAATAACAAATACGCTAAGAAATGAGAGAAAATGGGATCATGCAAAATGCTCAATTGAAACAAAAAATTCAGGGGAGCCTGGGGGGATCTGTCAGTTAAGCGTCTGACTTCGGCTCAGGTCACGATCTCGCAGTTCGTGGGTTCGAGCCCCGCGTCGGGCTCTGCGCTGACCACTCGGAGCCTGGAGCCTGCTTCGGATTCTGTGTGTGTCTCTCTCTCTCTGCTCCTCCCCCACTCATGCTCTCTCTCTCTCTCTCTCTCTCTCTCTCAAAAACAAACGTTAAAATTTTTTTATTTTAAAATGGTCAGTCTTGGGGCGCCTGGGTGGCGCAGTCGGTTAAGCATCCGACTTCAGCCAGGTCACGATCTCGTGGTCCGTGAGTTCGAGCCCCGCGTCAGGCTCTGGGCTGACGGCTCGGAGCCTGGAGCCTGTTTCCGATTCCGTGTCTCCCTTTCTCTCTGCCCCTCCCCCGTTCATGCTCTGTCTCTCTCTGTCCCAAAAATAAATAAAAAACGTTGAAAAAAATTAAAAAAAAAAAATAAAATGGTCAGTCTGGTAAGTAGAAAATCAGTAAGGATATAGGTGAACTCAACAATACCATTAATCAACTGGGCATAGCTGATATCTATAGAATACACAATTTTTTCAAGCTCGCGTGGTATATCTACCAAAAGACTGCATGCTGAGCCATAAAATCACCTTAACAGGGGCGCCTGGGTGGCGCAGTCGGTTAAGCGTCCGACTTCAGCCAGGTCACGATCTCGCGGTCCCTGAGTTCGAGCCCCGCGTCAGGCTCTGGGCTGATGGCTCGGAGCCTGGAGCCTGTTTCCGATTCTGTGTCTCCCTCTCTCTCTCTGCCCCTCCCCCGTTCATGCTCTGTCTCTCTCTGTCCCAAAAATAAAATAAATGTTAAAAAAAAAAAATCACCTTAACAGATTTTAAAGAGTAGAAATCATACAATGTCTCCACTCAGACCACAGAGGAATTAAACTAGAAATCAAGAACAGAAAGATAGGTGAAAACTCCCAAAATATGTGGGGATTAAACAACACACCTATAAAACGCACACGGGTCAAAGAAGGAATCTGAAGATAAATTAAGAGTATTTTGAAATAGGGGCGCCTGGGTGGCTCAGTCGGTTAAGCGCCGGACTGCGGCTCAGGTCATGATCTCACCGTTCGTGGGTTGGAGCCCCGCGCCGGGCTCTGTGCTAACAGCTCGGAGCCAGGAGCCCGCTTCGGATTCTTTGTGTGTGTGTGTGTGTGTGTGTGTGTGTGTGTGTGTGCGTGTGTCTGCCCCTCCACCACTCTCTCTCTGTCTCTCTCTAATAAATAAATAAATAAATATCAAACAAATGAAAATAAAAATGGGCAAAGACCTTTACAAACTCCTCACCAGGGAAGAAATATAGGTGGCAAATAAGCAGATGAAAAAAATGCTCCAAAAAAATGCTCCACGTTGTATGTCATCAGAGAAATACAAATCCAGAATCTGGAACACTACAACAAACTGCAAAATGATACAGCCACTCTGGAAGACGGTTTAGCAGTGCATTACAAAACCAAGCCTACTCTTGCCTAACAATCCAGCAATCACACTCCTCGGTATTTACACAAAGGGTTTGAAAACCTGTCCACACAAAAACCTGCACACAGCTATTTACAGCAGCTTTCTTCATAATTGCCCAAAACCTGGAAGCAGCCAAGTGTCCATCAGTAGGTAAGCGGATAAATAAACTATGAGACATCCAGACAATGTGATATTATTTAGCACTAAAAATACATGCGCTTTATAGAGCAAGTTTACCTGCATTTTACTGAGTGAGAGAAGCCAATCTGAGAAAGCTCTGTAATGTATGATTTCAACCATAGGACTTTCTGGAAGAGGCGAAACTACAGAGACACTAAAAAGATCAGTGCTTTCTAGGGCTGGCAGTGGTGGGGAGTGGTAACCAGGGGAAACCCAGAGCATTTTTAAGGTGGGGAAAATACTCCGTATGATATTATAATGATGGATGTCATTACGTGTTTGTCCACACCCATCGAATGTACGATAACAAGAGTGAATCCTCAGGGAGACTAAAGATTTGGGGTGATGATGGTGTGCTCATGTCGGTACACCCTTGGTAAAAAATGGACCATTCTGCAAAGTGATGTTGATAATGAGGAAGGTTGTGCATGTGTGGATCAGGGGGTAGAGGGGAAATCCCCGTCCCTTCCTCTCAGTTTTGTTGTAAATCTAAACCTCCTCGAAAAAAAATAAAGTCTAGGGGCGCCTGGACGGCTCAGTCAGTTACGTGTCCGACTCTTGGTTTCAGCTCAGGTCATGATCTCACAGTTCGTGGGTTTGAGCCCTGCGTCGGGCTCCGCACTGAGGAGGCAGAGCCTGCAGGGGATTCTCTCTCTCCCTCTCTATCTTCCCCTCCCATGCTCTCTCTCTCTCTCTCTCTCTCTCAAAAATAAAATTTTTTTCATAAATAAATAAAAATTTTAAAACATAACAACAAAGTTAAAAAAAAAATAAAGTGTACCACCACCAACAAAAACCCAACGCGTGGATAAATGAAGAGTCCCACAGTTCCTCGCCCACACACATCCATACACCAGAATTAGAACTAGTATCACACTGGTTATCAGCTTAGTGGGAAAGCCTCCAGATATTTACAGTATAGAGCATTGCTAAAAACACAAATAGTCTCAACAATGCCAAAAAAAATGAAATATAAAATACTAGGGTACATAGCATGCAGTAGGGATAAATACCATTTCAAGAAGGTTAGATATATTTCAAGATATATATATATATACACATATATATATGCAAAACTTTCTATGTACATACATATATATATATACATACATACAAGAATGCGTCTGCTGTGTTACCATGCATTTAATGCATTTCTCCCTATGAGTCATGGTCAAAAAGCCTGGAACTCTTTGATCTAGAGTAATTTTTGTCCAAGTATGGTCTGGAATGCTTGTATGAAATAGATACCTGCACTCTGTCTCAAATCGTTTAAAGAGTTCAGTTGGCCAATGATGCAAAGTGTCCTCACCTAATCCGAAAAGAGGAACCCTTGTGATGGTGTTAAGGAGGAATCCTGAGGGTTCCTACGTGACTCCAATGTGCCACCAGGACTGGACTGAGAACCGTTTATATGGGCCAATCATCTCACACATTTCACTCCATCCCATCGGTGCCAATGACTATCTTTATTGTCTAGCAAATCACCTGGAGGGCCTGTTAAAACAGATTTGTGAACCCTCACCCCCAGAGTTTCTGATTCAGTAGCTTTAGAGTGGGGCCCAAGAATTTGCGTGTCTAACAAAATCCCACATAATGCAGCTCCTGCTGGTCTGATGAGTACGTTTAGAGAACTAGTGATTTACGCAAGGGATCAGTTGAAAGGGGTATTTTGAGACATGCTGCTTAAACACAGTCCAATGGGATTTATTCCAGGTAGGTAAGGCTGATGCAACATTTAAAAATTAATGGAACCTATCGCATCAAATGGCAAAAGAAGAAAAATTATTTGATGATATCAGCGGATGCAGAAAAAGTATTTGACAAAAGCCAACATTCACATGTGATTAAAAGCTCTCAGCCAATTTCTTAATTATCCAGTTGTGTCCAAAGGATGAGACAAGCCTAGGGTCTTCCTACTAAGCTGTCATCTTAGCCCTTCAGTGAACTTCTTAAGGCAGAAGTGTAGGTTAATGACTTGAAATCTTTCTTTTTCTTTTTCTTTTTTTAATCTTTTAATGTCTTTAAAGTTTATGTGTTTATATAATTTATTGTCAAAATGGTTTCCATACAACACCCAGTGCTCATCCCAACAGCACTGCTCATCCCAACATCCCTCCTCCGTGCCCATCACCCACTTTCCCCTCACCCCCACCCCCCATCAACCCTCCATTTGTTCTCAGTCCTTAAGAGTCTCTTATAGTTTGTCTCACTCTTTCTGTGTAACTTTTTTTCCCTTCCCCTCCCCCATGGTCTTCTGTTACGTTTCTCAAGATCCACATATGAGTGAAAAACATGGTGTCTGTCTTTCTCTGCCTGACTTATTTCACTCAGCATAACATTCTCCAGTTCCATCCACGTTGCTACAAATGGCCAGATTTCATTCTTTCTCATTGCCAAGCAGTACTCCATTGTACATATAAACCACATCTTTATCCATTCGTCAGTTGGTGGACATTTAGGCTCTTTCCATAATTTGGCTATTGTTGAGAGTGCTGCTATAAACATTGGGGTACAAGTGCCCCTATGCATCAGCGCTCCTGTATCCCTTGGGTAAATTCCTACCCTCTTGCCCTGTTGGTGGGAATGCAAACTGGTGCAGCCGCTCTGGAAAACAGTGTGGAGGTTCCTCAAAAAATTAAAAATAGATCTACCCTATGACCCAGCAATAGCACTGCTAGGAATTTACCTTTTTTCAATGCAGGTATTTACAGCTATACATTTCCCCGTAAATGCTGTCTTGCCACCCATGAGTTTCGTGGATGTTTTTGTATTTTCATTTTTACTTATCTCATTGTATTTTCTAATTTTCCTTGTGCTTTCTCTGACTCATTGATTACTAAGGAATGTTTTCATTTCCAGATATTTGTGAATTTCCTCCAATTTTTTTGTTATTGATTTCTAATTTCATTCCCTTATTGTCAGAGAAATTATTTTGTATGATTTTAATCCTTTTAAACTTACGAACTCTTGTGTTTTGTTGTTGTTGTTGTTGTTGTTTAGAGAGAGAAAGAGAGGGTGCAAGTGAGTGAGGGGCAGAGGGAGAGAGAATCCCTTGAGGGGCAGAGCGAGAGAAGGAGAGAGGGAGAGGGAGAGAGAGAGAAGTGGGGCTCACCTGAAGCAGGGCTCACACTCACCCAAAGCAGGACTAGAATTCACCTGATGCAAGACTTGAACTCACAAATCGTGAGATGGTGACCTAAGCCAAAGTTAGATGCTTAACCAACTGAGCCACCCAGGTGCCCCTGTAAACTTATTAACACTTGTTTCGTGGCCTAACATATGGCCTACCTTGGAGAATGTTCCATGTGCACTTGAGAATATGTATTCTGTTTCGGGGTAGCATGTTCTATATCTTTCAGATCTAATTTGTTTCTAGTGTTGTTAATCTTGTATTTTCTATCCATCATCAACAGTGGGTATTGGAGTTTCCAACTCTCATTGTTGATTTGCCTATTTCTTCCATCAATCTTATCAGTTTTTACCTCTTGCATTGTGGAGGCTCTGTTGTTAGGGGCATATATGTTTATGGTTATTATATCTTCCTGATAGATTGACCCTTTGCCATTACATTATGTCTTTTTTCTACTCTACTAACGATTTTATCTTAAAGTCCACTTTTAAAAAATTTTTGAGTATACTTGACTTTAAAAAATTTTTTTGTCTTAAAATCTATTTTGTCTGATATTACTATAGCCACTCCAACTCTCTCTTGTTTACCATTTGCATGGAATATCCAGTTCCATCCTCTTACTTTCAACCTATCTGTGCCTTTGAATCTAAAGTGTGTCTCTTGGGGGCGCCTGGGTGACTCGGTTGGTTGAGAATCTGACTTCGGCTGAGGTCATCATCTCGCAGTTTGTGAGTTCAAGCCCTGCATTGGGCTCTGTGCTGACAGCTCAGAACCTGGAGCCTGCTTTGGATTCTATGTCTCCCTCTCTCTCTGCCCCTCCCCTGCTCATGCTCTTTCTCTCTCTCTCAAAAAATTAAAGAAACATTAAATAAATAAATAAAGTGTGTCTCTTGTATGCAGAATATATTTTATGTTTTTTTGAAAGTCAGTTCTGCCAAGGCACCTGGGTGGCTCACTCGGTTAAGTGACTGACTCTTGACCTCAGCACAGGTCTCTATCTCAGGGTTGTGAGTTCAAGCCCCGCATTTGGCTCTGCAGTAGGTGGGAAGCCTGCTTTAAAAAAAAAAAGTCAATTCTGCCAATTTCTGCCTTTTAACTGGATAATTTAATCCACTTACACCTAATATAATTATTGATAAATTATTATGTTTGTCATTTTGCTGTTTTCTATATGTCTTATGCTGTTATTCCTCAGTTCCTCCCCTATAGCTTATCTTGTGTTAAATGTATATATGGTATATATTTTTAAGTTTATTTATTTATTTTGAGAGAGAGCACAGTGGGGAAGGGGCAGAAAGAGAGGGAGGGAGAGAATCCCAAGCAGGCTCCCCACCATCAGTGCAGAGCCCGATGCAGGACTCAGACCCACGAACCGTGAGATCACAACCTGAGCCAAAGTTGGACATTTAACCAACTGAGCCACCCCGCGCCCCTAGATATATTATATTGTGGCATTTTAATTCACTTGTCACTTTTGTTCCTATATACTTTTGAGTAATGTTTTAGTTGTTATCCTGGGGATTATCGATAACATTCTAATTCATTATAATCTGGTTTAGATTAAAATCAACTTAGTTTCAATAGTACATAAAACTTCGCTCCGACGTAGCAACATTTTTCCCTCTGCTTTATTTCGTTATTGTCATAAATTCTGTTTTTACAGATTGTGTGTCCACTGACTTAGATTTTGTATGTATTGCATTATGAGTTGTCTTTTAAATCATATGAGGAGACAAAAAGGAATTAAAACAAATAGCACATTTAGGTCATCTTTTTTTTTTTTTTTCAACGTTTATTTATTTTTGGGACAGAGAGAGACATAGCATGAACGGGGGAGGGGCAGAGAGAGAGGGAGACACAGAATCGGAAACAGGCTCCAGGCTCCGAGCCATCAGCCCAGAGCCTGATGTGGGGCTCGAACTCACGGACCGCGAGATCGTGACCTGGTTGAAGTCGGACGCTTAACCGACTGCGCCACCCAGGCGCCCCTAGGTCATCTTTTATAGTTACCTATCTAGTTACTTTTACAAGTGTTCTTTATTTCTTCATGTGAATTCTGAGTACAAGCATACCTTGGACATATTGTGGGTTTGGTTCCAGACCACGGTAATAAAGGAAGTATCACAATAGAGTCAAATGAATGTTTTGGTTTCCCAGTGTGTAAAAAGTTATGTCTATATGCTAATGTAGTCTTTTAAGTGTGCAATAGCATTTTGTCTAAAAAAAAAAAAAGCCCAATGAACATACCTTAATTTAAAAATATTTTCTTGCTAAAAATTGCTAGCCATCCTCTGAGCTTTCAGTGAGTTATAATCACTGATCACAGATTACCGTAACAAATATAATGATAATGAGAACGTTTGAAAGATGTGAGAATTACCAAACTGTGGCTTAGAGACATGAAGGAGCAAATGTTATTGGAAAAAATGGTGCCGATAGGCTTGTGCAACACAAGGTCGCCACAAACCTTCAATTTGTAAAAAATGCAAAGTGCAATAAAGCAGAAGGCTTTTCCTTTCATCCTGGAGAACTCCCTGTAACGTTTCTCATACCGCAAGTCTGGTAGTGACAAAATCTCTCAGCTTTTGTTTATCTGGGAATGTCTCAATTTCCCCTGAATTTTTGAATAATAGCTTTTCTACAAATAGAAATCTTCGTGTACAATTTCTTTCAGCATTTTGAATATGTCGTTATACTGCTGTCTGGCATCCATGAGTTTTGATGAGTAATCAGCTGTCAATCTTATTGAGGATTACTTTTATTTTTGTATTACTTTTTAATGGCAACATTTTGTTTTATTTTATTATTATTTTTTTAATGTTTATTTGTTATTGAGAGACAGAGAGAGACAGAGTGTGAGCAGGGGAGGGGCAGAGAGGGAGGGAGACACAGAATCCGAAGCAGGCCCCAGGCTCCGAGCTGTCAGCACAGAGCCCGACGTGAGGCTCGAACTCACGAACCGCGAGATCATGACCCAAGCCGAAGCCGGACGCTCAACTGACTGAGTCACCCAGGCGCCCCAGAGGATTACTCTTATATGATAAGTTGGTTTTCCCGTTTGCTCTTTTCAAGCTTGTCTTTTTGTTTTTCTAGTTTTCAACAGTTTGGTTATTCTGTTTCTTGCTATGGGTCTTTTTGAGTTTATCTTACTTGGAATTCATTGTTCTCTTGCATGTGCATATTAATAGTTTAAACCAAGTTTTTAAAGTTTTTGGCCATTTGTTATTCAGACATGTGGCTTTTATGTTTATTTTTGAGACAACCCAAGTGGGGGAGGGACAGAGAGAGAGGGAGACAGAGAATCTGAAACAGGCTCCAGGCTCTGAGCTGTCAGCACAGAGCCCGGCACGGGGCTCGAACTCACAAACCGTGAGATCAGGACCTGAGCTGAAGTCAGACGCTTAACCGACTGAGCCACCCGGGTGCCCCTCTTGTAGTTCTTTAGGCATGCTTTCCGGTAGCTCTTTTAGCATATTTAAAATAGTGGCTTTAAAGTCTGCCTAATAAGTCCACTATTGGGATTTCCTCTGTGACAGCTTGGTATTAATTTCTTATTTTCCTGCGTGCGGGTCATAATTTCTTGTTTCTCGGCAAATCTCCTCATTGTGTTTTTGAAAGCAATACATTTCAAATAGTATAATGTAGCAACTCGGGCAATTTCCTGACCAGAGTTTGCTGTTTCTGCTTTTAGCAGTTGTTTGCTTAGTGACTTTTGTCAACTCATCGTGTCGTCTGTATCTTTATCACGTGTGGCCACCGAAGTCTCTCCTTGGTTAGTTTAGTGGTCAGTTAATAATTAGATACCATTTTCTTTAGATGTTTAGAACCAATAAGTCTCCTTATCTTTGTGTGAGAGAGAGAAAGAGAGTTGGAGGATGCCTTTAACGCTCTACTAGGTGGTTTATAATTCCATATTAGCTTCCAATTCCTGTTTTTGTAGGCTCTCAAGTTCAGTCAGTCTCTGTGGATATTCCTCGGCTTTTCATTTCCGGTTCCCTGGCTAGCTTATTGTTGGCTTCCATTGCTCTCTGTCTCTTCGGGCAGATGTGATGTTCAAACATTTGAGAAATTCCCCTCCGTCACCCAGGGAGAAATGTTTATCACTGGGAGAGTTTAAGTGAGCTCACAAAAGGACAAGCCTTTCAAGCGGTGCCTTCCAGGGAACAACTTGGTCCTGATTCCTATTCGGGGGTAAAGTTCTGAAAGATCCTCAGCTCTCCTCTGCTTTCTCAAGTACTGAGACTGCGGGATATTATTTTTCAATACTGCTGTGCAGCTGGGGAGAAGTGGATGCCACTAGGATTAGTTAAAATGCCACAAATCTTGATTTTCCTTATCAAGATGCAGTCATTTCTCTTGACTAACCACCTCCCCATGTTGCTACAAGCCTCTGGTGAGTCTCCAGAGTACTGGAGAGTGCATTTGGACAGTTTTCTCACTGCTTTTATGAAGGAGCGAAATTTCAGAGTTCCTCACTCGACATTTGCACTGATTTGATTTGATTTTTTTTTTTTTTTGGCAACTCATCCTGTAATGGAAAATCATCCATTTTGTAAAAAACAGTGACAACATTACCTTTCTGAACTCTTTGTTTGTTTTGTTAATCCAACCCCGGCTGAAATGAAATGAAATCCCACTTTTGAAGCCAAATTTGGTACACCGTATTATTATTGTGCCAGGCCTTCTCACTGAAAAAGAAACAAAATTAAAAAATCAGATTTCAAAGACTGAATCAACATTTCCAGAGTCATAGATACAAAAGTCCATAAATGTACACAATGTTTTCAAGATGATAAATTATATAGAAGCAAGCGAAAAGAAACAAGCAATTTCTGCTTAGAAGAGTTTAGATTCTGTATAATGCTGAGATTGCAACACATAAGCTATTTCAGGTCAGAATTAAGACTGACACAGCAGTGAACCAAATTCCATTTCATGTTTCTTTGAAGATGCTATAAGTTGAGAATAAAGAAGTTAACCTGAAACATACCAGTTCCATTATTTGGAGCTGAGTTTGGGGCTACCTACAAATTTTATACTTTCTTCCTAAGGGAAAGGATAAAAAAAAAAAATTTAGTGGCAATATGACCTCCAAGAGATCGATAATGAAACTGATTGGAATGCAATTAAAATTGGGGTAATTTTAAATGCAAACTCTCTGTGACTTCCTAGCCGAATGTTTACACAGTGACATAATCATTAGCAGATCTGAAGTGGGATGTGGATGTGACCTCAACATCTTTCATAAATTTCCTGTCAGAATATGGAAGAGTGTGTGCGTTTTGATATTCGAGCATCTCTTGGATTTCCAAGTAACGGTTAAGGAAGAGTTGGCAGCATTCATATATTCGCATGAAGCATACATGCAGACCTTGGAGCAAAAAAAAAAAAAAAAAAAAAAATGCCTCCTTCCATGGAGGACTTGGCCACGTGTCATAACTGGAGCCTCTGCCGAGACAAAATGTACACGATGCGCTACATTTCCGTTCTCTGTCCTTTCAGCATCGCCTCAAACACGAGTCTCTCTGTGCAACATGGCGATACAAATTTTGTTGCCCATATCTCGATTCCGGATAAAAGCAGGAGCTCTGAGGACGGCCCCCGAGTCCCCGCACCCTTAGCTCTCGGAGGCAGGCGGTGCCTTCGTCTATTCGTTTGAGGTCCAGAATTCTTATTCCGGTTTGGTCTGTACACGGGTGTTTCCCTCCATGGGAGAAAACAGAGAGAATGTTCTGATTATGAGGGTTAAAAAAAAAAAACCACCACCACCACCACCCCAAACCCCCAAATGTACAGAGTCCCCCTGCATGTGAGTTAACATTCACAGCCGTCGCCCTCCAGACACTTCAAGTTTCAAGTAGACAGCATTGCCATGGTAACGCATAAAGGAGAGCTGCACAAAGCAAGCCCATTGCACAACGTTATTCACATACCATGGGTGGTGCAGGCGGCACTGGGGACGCTGTATCTTTGGAGGATGTGGGAACGCACCCTGTCACAGAATAGTCATGGTTCTCTAACTCAGTACATAAGCTGCGATGTGGTCTCATTCTTGAATGGCCCAAGACCTAATCGAGCTGAATTCTAACGATCCAGAGACTCGGAATCCTCCACGTATTCAAGTATCGAATATTACTTGAGTCCCCAGCATGTGCCAGGAATGGTTTAGGGAGCAACCACTGGGCGCTGGGGAAACAGACCTATAAAGCACTTCCTTCCCAGGGAACGCTCCATTGAGATGTTCCCTTCACAGGACCAAGGAACAGCATTTCATAGGTAAAATCTGTAACTGGAGAAGAGTGGAATTCATTTATTAATATGTACTGATGGGTGGCTTCCCTGTTATAGTCATGACATTAAAGAAGCAATGGCATTTAGATAGATGGACAGGGAAAGTCATTGTGATGAGGGGAATTGCATAGGTTAAGGCACAGAGGCAGAACTAAATAAAAAACAGGGAGAAATTCAGACTTCTAATAATTTTTTTTTTATGGGAGAAAAGTTCCTAGAGTTTATTTATTTTTGAGACAGAGAGAGACAGAGCATGAGCGGGGGAGGAGCAGAGAGAGAGGGAGTCACAGAATCGGAAGCAGGATCCAGGCTCTGAGCTGTCAGCAGGGAGCCCCATGCGGGGCTCAAACCTACAATCCGTGAGATCATGACCTGAGCCGAAGTCGGATGCTTAATTGACTGAGCCACTGGGGCACCCCAGACTTTTTTTTTTAACTAAATAACTTGAGGGCCTCAGTTGTCTGATACAGAAATGGGCTGCTTTTTGTATAAATTTTTAAAAAAAAAATTTTTTTTAACGTTTATTTATTTTTTTGGGACAGAGAGAGACAGAGCATGAACGGGGGAGGGGCAGAGAGAGAGGGAGACACAGAATCGGAAACAGGCTCCAGGCTCTGAGCCATCAGCCCAGAGCCCGACGCGGGGCTCGAGCTCACGGACCGCGAGATCGTGACCTGGCTGAAGTCGGACGCTTAACCGACTGCGCCACCCAGGCGCCCCAAAATTTAATTTTTAAAAAATATTTACTTATGGGGCGCCTTGGTGGCTCAGTCAGTCAGGTGACTGATTTTGGCTCAGGTCAAGATCTTGCAGTTTATGGGTTCAAGCCCCGCGTCCGCTCTGTGCTGGCAGCTTGGATCTGGAGCCTACTTCGGATTCTGTGTCTCGCTCTCTCTCTGCCCCTCCCCCACTAGCTCTCTCTCTCTCAGAGAGAGAGAGAGAAAAAACACAAGCGAGAGAGGGGCAAAGAGAGAGGGAGAGAGAGAATCCCAAGCAGGCTCCGTGCTGTCAGCCCTGAGCTGGATGCAGGGCTCGATCTCACAAACCGCGAGATCACGACAGCTGAAATCAAGAGTCAGATGCTCAACCGACTGAGTCACCCAGGCACCCTTAAATTTAATTTTTTAATGAGAAATAAAAAGCAAATGTAAAATCGCCCTATTCTACCAGTAGACTTCTTTTCTAGAAATGTAGTCTAACATTTTGATCAAATAAGGTACTGTAGATGAAAACATTTTGAAAAATTTCAAGTTCTCTAACAGATGCATTATTTACTCTTATCTTTCGTACCTATTCCATCAGAGGAAGCAAAAGTGAGAATAAGAAGAAAACTGGTGTATTGGTCACTATTTGGCCGTATCTTCCTGAGACTGAAATAATTTCTGAGGTTTTTTTCTCTTTTCTTCTTTGTTTCCCTTTTCCTTTATTTTTATTTATTCGCTAATTCAATGATGTTTGATGAACACTTTTTTTTTTTTTTACCAGGTTGTTATCTCTGCTGAGGCTATATCAGTAAACAAAGCAGACAAAAATTCCTGCACTCGTGCAGTTTACATTGTAGCGGGGGGATAGAAATAGTTTACTAGATGAGTTGTAAGTATAAAGAAATGACTTCATTGGAAAAGTGATAGGGTAACAAAAGCTTGAAGAAGTGATTCGTTTAGATATCTGAAAGAAGAGTCTTCTAAGCTATGGGAACAGCCAGTGCAAAGGCCCTGGGGCAAATTTAGGCCAAGATGTTCAAAGAGTGGCAAAGTGGCCAATGTAATAAGAGTAGAAGCAAGAGAGGGTGAGAGATGAAGTCAAGGAAGAGTGTGTGTGTGTGTGTGTGTGTGTGTGTGTGCATGCACGCACTGTGTGTTGTGGGAAAGGGGTGCAGATTATGTAAGGCCTTGTAGGCGTTCACACTGAGATGGGAAACCATTGTTCATTTTGGTTTTGACAAAGGTATCCCAGAGGCTAGAAGAGCCCTTGACCAGAGGACTTTGTATGAATTTATAACACAAAGAGTAGCTGCTCAAACATAATAGTTGAGAATCCCTTATCTGGGGGACTCACAAAAATTTTTTAAGCTGATTTATTTAGAGAGAGAGAGAGAGAGTGTGTGTGCGCACAGGTAAGGGAGGGACAGAGAAAGGGGGAGACAGAATCCCAAGCAGCCTCTGCACTGTCAGCACAGAGCCCGATACGGGGCTCGATCCCACGAACCGTGAGATCATGACCTGAGCCGAAATCGAGAGTCGGAGGCTTAACCCGCTGAACCACCCAGACGCCCGAAAGCAATCTTAATTTTACTATTACCATACACAAGCAATTCTAAACAGTATCAGCAATAACGTAATTCTCCCTCTCCCAATCTTTTGTTTGTCTTAATTCTAAACAGTCACGGTACTTACGGATGAGGTTTTCCTATTGTGGCAAAACATACAGAAAATAAAACTTACCATCTTAACCATTTTTTTAAGTGCACAGTTCAGTGGAATTGAGTACATTTTGAGTTACTGATTTACTTTTGCATATATTCTATACATATTTTCTTTGTGGTTGCCATGGGGATCGCATGTACTTTTGTCATATAGAGAAGTGGGCCGTTGAAAAATTATCCACTCTGCGTATCAAATATGCTAGCTAAGCCATTGATACTAACGTTGGAGTAAAAACATTCCAAGGTGAGCTAACCATTTAGAGAATGACATTCCTCATCCTCTTGAATGTTAAATCGCAACCCTTCCTGCCTTGGGGCTGTGGCAGACGTTCTCAAACTGTGTCAAATTCTCTTTGTTTTAATGTTTATTTATTTTTTGAGAGAGAGTGAGAGAGAGCACGGGGGAGGGGCAGAGAGTGGGGAGTTGGGGACAGAGGATCTGAAGTCGGCTCCACACTGCCAGCAGCCAGCCCAAGGCCGGGGCTCGAACTCGTGAACCGTGAGGTTATGACCTGAGCGGAAGTCGGACGTTCTACCCACTGAGCCACTCAGGCCCCCGGGCTCAAATTCTAAAACCAAGCGCCAGATAATCTATGTAGGACTTTGCAGAGGTGGCAAAAAGCTTGTTCCCTCCCCCTCGGGTCCTCAAGTGAGCAGGGCACACGACATCGGTGAAGAGAAATTGTATTGATGGGGAAATTTTGTTTCGGAAAAGGATCCACTGACAGACTGTCCTGTTTCTCTCTTTTCCCCTCTTCCTTAGTTGGGTGGTTTAAGCAAACCACCTGGACAGCTGTGCTTTCTGGAATTTGAAGGCTGCAGGGACTAGAATGAAATTGGGCTCCTGGGCTCCCCTGGGGGCAAAGCAAGAAGAGAGGTTACTGTAGAAGTGAGCCGGGCAGGGTGCAAGGATGTCATGTTAGACTCAACGCCCTCTTTTTGTAATAAATATTTTATAACACTCCTCTTTAATATTCTGAAATGAAGTGTATAAATAATACAAGCTACCTACACACACGATTGAAAAAAGAAAGAAAGAAGTGAAAGTTTAAAAAGAAAGGCACTTGCACAATAAAAGAATACACATTTCAATATATAAACGCTTTGGCGTGTCTACACCGGATGACGACACCATGAATCAAATGCTTGCAACGTCGTACAATAAGGCCGGGATGAAGTGAAATAACAGGATCCAAATGAATATAATTGGTGTTTCTTCCTCACGTTTAGCCGTTTGCGATAAGGACCCAGTTCGGAGGAAGACGAATATCATACGGTGTCACTCATATGTGGCATTTAAGAAACAAAACAGATGAACATCGGGGAAAGGAAGAAAAAATCAAATAAGGTAAAAACAGAGAGGGAGGCAAACCATGAGAGAGTCTTAAATACAGAGAACAAACTGAGGGTCGCTGGGGGGGGGGGGGGTGGGGGGGGGGGGAGGGCCTAAAGGGGGGATGGGCATTAAGGAGGGCCCTTGTGGGGATGAGCCCTGGGTGTTATATATAAGTGAGGAATCGGTAAATTCTGCTCCTGAAACCATTATTACACTGTATGTTAACTAACTTGGGTTTAAATAAAATTTAAAAATTAAAAAAAAAAAAAAAAAGAAAGAAAGAAAGAAGGACTAAGTAGGGCGCCTGGGTGGCTCAGTCGGTGAAGCATCCGACTTTGGCTCAGGTCATGATCTCAAGATTCGTGAGTTGGAGCCCGGCATGAGCTCCAGGCTGACAGTGCGGAGCCTGCTTGGGATCCTCTCTCTCTCCCTCGCTCTCTGCCCCTCCCCCGCTGCTATAGTCTGACACAAGTGTGTTATATGATTTTCTGAAATGGGGAACAGGTGTAAGGTTCTGAACAAGAGAATGTCCAACAGTCCTTTGCCTTCTTCAGCGTTTGCAATTTGGGGAAATCTAGTGTGTGGTAAACCAATGCAAAACAAAACACAAAACAAAACAAAACAAAACAAAACTTTGCACTTACGTTTCCCAACTACACGAATATCCAGAAGGATGTTCAAAACCCACCCAGTACTGAGACCAAAATGTTTACTTCCCGGCAGGAACCCTAGTCTCTCTGGCCCTTGCCTAGCCAAAGGCCGTTCAATCTCACCCCCCACCGATAAACCACCAGAAGTGCCCCATCGATTTCCAACACCCCCCCCCCCCGCCGCAAACTGGGGGGTGCCTCGTCTTTTGAGAACCAGGACTTGAGATTTTACTGGACCTTTTCATACCTGAAAAACATTAAATAAGCTATGGGATCTGTCCAGAGTTTCATTCAGGGCTGAGGAAGGAACAACTTGACAGAACAGCGGGAGTAAGAAAGAACAAACTTGAGTTCTGCTCGTCTGCTCTACAGTTTGGCTGGCTCAGTAAAAATCTGTTGTATTAACAACAGTGCTGGCAATACTAGAAAATAGTCAGTACCCAGCAGGTATAAGGACTCAGAGGCAGAAATAAGGTCGTCATGTTTAAGGAAGAGTAAGATCGTTAGAATGGTTAGGGCTGTAATGGTAGAGCTGATTGCCTGACTTTGGCTCGGGTCAGGATCTCACGGCTCGTGAGTTCGAGCCTCACGTGGGGCTCTCTGCTGTCGGCCCCCCCGGGGCCTGGCGTCTCCTTCAGATCCCCTGTCCCCCTCTCTCTCCCTGCCCCTCCCCCACACGCTCACGTGTGCTCTCTCTCGGTCTCTCTAAAAAATAAATACAAACATAGGAACAAAAAATAAAAGCCTCGTGGGCCTTGGAAAGGAGTTTCACATTTATTTGAAATGCAATAGGAGACAGAGATGTCGGCATGACCTGATTTGTGTTTATAAAGGAGTATGAGGAGTATGGGTTGTAGGAAACCACTCTTAAATGGCTGCAGAGTGAACCTTTAAAAGGCCATTTCCCTCTTCCAAGGCAAGGGCTGGGGCTAGAACAGAAGCAGTCAAATGGAAATGCTAAAACAGACCTAAGAGGGGGAATGATTGTACTTGCTGATGGATGAGTGTAGATGGGGGGGGGAGAGAAGCCACAATGGCCTTGACCCGCTGTGGGGATAATGACACCCTTGGCTGGGATGGGGGGAGACGCCTGAGAACAGAATTTGATAGACCATTAAAAAGATAACTTTTTGGGGCGCCTGGGTGGCGCAGTCGGGTGAGCGGCCGACTTCAGCCAGGTCACGATCTCGCGGTCCGTGAGTTCGAGCCCCGCGTCGGGCTCTGGGCTGGTGGCTCAGAGCCTGGAGCCTGTTTCCGATTCTGTGTCTCCCTCTCTCTCTGCCCCTCCCCTGTTCATGCTCCGTCTCTCTCTGTCCCAAAAATAAATAAACGTTAAAAAAAAAAAAAGATAACTTTTTTTTCTCCCTTTCACCAAAATACGTCTCGTTAGGAGAAAGACAAATGCGTTAAGTAGATAGTTAAGGGTTTGTAATTAGAAAACAGCCATCTCGGAATCTTCACCATCACTGCATAAATTGGCCTGAATCTAGCTTTCAGCAATTTCCATCTGAAGTTCAATTCTCAACTTGGCCTCTCCCTTCTTCTTACGCCAGGATTTCAATGTGATTTCTTTATCCACAAACCTTTCATAAGGATATCCCACAAGATACTATGAGAATTAATTATTGAATGATGATACAACCGTTAGCAAATATTCACACTCGTGTTTCAAGAGCTGCCAGTTATGGTGGAAAAACATTTCTTGGTACCTGTAGATTCAGAAGAAGAAAATCGACGATCATGTGCTCATTAAGACTGGGAACAATCGCGGAACACTGCACGAGACACAGATGTTGGGGGGTCATGTGTGGGTAGGCATGACGATCAGCCAGATGGGCATGCTTCCTCTCCCAAATAAGCCCCCAAGGCACCGTCAGCAACCTGATTTAGCACTAAATTTAGCCCAGGGATCATGCTACCTATTACACTCTTCTTCGTAGGGCTGGCTGATCGTGAGGTTGGCAGGGTAAGGGTTCACTAGGGGGGAAACGGGGTTTTGTCGGGAGACTCTGTAAGGTATTAGAACAGTGAGAAGGTTCTAGCCCCTCCTTAGCTGCTCACCACACCATGATCGGCCACCTCTTACTTCCCTCTGCCTGCTTCTCTCATGGTAGGGCTGGGAGTAAGCAAAAATAACCAAGGTCCACGACCCGCTGGTGATGCCCCCTGATGGAGAACTAACCGAGCCACCCAAAGAATGTGAGGCTCATCGACTCCTTTGATAAACTGTTTTCCTTCTGTTTATTTGAGAGCCATAAGGGGAGAAAGCAGAGACCTTATGGGGAATTGCCATCTATTCCGAACATCTTTTGCCAGGCAGGCTTTTGGGGCTGAGGAGATAAGCAGTTTCTGCTCTGAGCTGTCACTCGTAAGTATTGGGTTTGGCTGAAGGGGGGGGGGGCCCGGGGAAAGGGGGAGGAGATTACCTAAACAAGTAAGTTTTCTTTGAATATTTCTGGATTACTTCTCCTGCCGTATGAGAAATTCACAGCATGCTCCGCTTGTACAAATTGTTGGGTCCCTCCTAGGACTGATCACTGAAGCGTTTGCCTCGGATCAAAGTTAACACTGGGCTTGTACCTTCTTTTTTTTTTGTTTCATGTTCATTTATTTATTTTGAGAGAGAGAGAGAGAGAGAGAGAGGAAGCGAGCCAGGGAGGGCAGAGAGAGACAGGGAGAGGGAGAATCCCAAGCAGGCTCCCCGCCGTCAGCACAGAGCCGGAAGCGGGGCTCCACTCCACCAGCCATGAGATTTCAGCCCGAGCTGAAATCAACAGTCAGACGCTCGACCGACCGAGCCAGCCAGGGGCCCCAGGGCTGGCACGTGCTTGCAGGGCACCCCTTCAGTTCTGCAAACCAAATGGATCTTTTTTTTTTTTTTTTTTTTTTTTGCATCCACGGGAGCATGCGTGAATTTGTTGAGTCAGGCCTGTGACAGTCAGTGTTATCTGGGCATAGGGTTCAGCGGGCTTCACCGAACGGAGCACAGAGCTTGTGTCCTAGAAAAGTTCAAGGGCGGGCTGCTAATGGTCCGTCTCTGCCTTGCTCCACTGCCCCTATCCTCCTCGCCCGCACAGGCTCCCTCAAACGTGCTCAATCCTTGGCCTGAAGCCCTGCTCTATATCCCCCCCCACTTCCTCATTCTCAAAGCTGTTGACGGGATTGCACCTGTACCTCTCTTGGCTCCCTTAGCCAATCTCAATACGATGCTGGTTGATCCGGCTGCCTCTGGTTTCTCCTCAAAAAGCCCTATTATCGGGGCGCCTGGGTGGCGCAGTCGGTTAAGCGTCCGACTTCAGCCAGGTCACGATCTCGCGGTCCGTGAGTTCGAGCCCCGCGTCGGGCTCTGGGCTGATGGCTCAGAGCCTGGAGCCTGTTTCCGATTCTGTGTCTCCCTCTCTCTCTGCCCCTCCCCCGTTCATGCTCTGTCTCTCTCTGTCCCAAAAATAAATAAACGTTGAAGAAAAAAAATTAAAAAAAAAAAAAG
>NW_024420586.1:23047600-23073733 GCF_014898765.1 Herpailurus yagouaroundi
TGTGGGATGTTTCTCTTGTGCTTTTGGTCTCCCTCCTCTCGGCTTGGACTTGATCGTTAAGGTCCAGTTTCTGAGGTTCGACCCTTGACGTCCTGGAAGTGTTCACACTTTGCCCTTTCTTGTTCTTGCTGTTTGTTTGTTTGTACGTTTGTTTGTTTTGAAGCAAATGGCCCCTCGTTCTTCTGCAGCCCTGGAATCCCACCCCGATGCTCGGTCCCTCAATGTTCCAATATGCCCATCTGCTACAATTCAACCCCTTCGACTTGAGACAGCACTTGAGCCTCTGACTCTGCAGTACTTTTCCAGCCTCACCTCCTACTTCTTCCTGAGGGCTCATGGGCCTTTGAAAATGGTTTTTAAAAATCAATTTCGGAGGGGCACGGTCAGTTGAGTGCCTGACTCTTGACTTTGGCTCGGGTCATGAACGACCAGCACCAGAGCCCGATGCGGGGCTCGAACTCACGAAACGGGTGAGGTCATGATCTGAACTGAAGTCGGACACTTAATCGACTGAGCCACCCAGGCGCCCTAGGCCGTTATATCTTTAACATCCGTTCCTCTACCGTCATTGATTTTTCCTCCTGGGACTCAACTGAAACGTAAACAAGATCTGATCACCGAGTCTTTTATTCTCCTTTCTGTATTTTCCATCCTTTGTTAGTCTTCATATTTCAGTCTGGATATGTTCATTTGATCTCTTTTCTAGTTTACTAAATCTCCCCCTCCCCCCCCGCCGTGTCCAATCTGCTGGTCAATCTACCTACCAAGCTTTTGATTTTTTTTTATTTCTAAATTCCAGAATTTCCATTCTTAATCATGTCTTTTGTTCGTAGCAAGCACAACTATTCTGAAGTTGCTGACTGACAACCCCAGGAATGGAGTCTGTGTCAGGATATTTTTACTGACTATTGTTCCTCTTTTTAAACATGTATCTTCTCTTCTTTGGTGCCTGGCTAGTGTGTGTGTGTGTGTGTGTGTGTGCGCACACGCACGCATGCGTGCCCATGTGCACAACACGCACAGGGACCCTTAACGTGGCATTTGCAAAATTGCTGGGACGAGTTTTTTGATGCCTCAATTAATCTCTTCTTCCAGAGGGGATTTATGGTTTGATTCCATTCAGTGTTCCAATAGGAACCATTTCAATCCAAGTGCAGGAACCGAAGTAACGTTTCAAAGCTGAGCTGGAGTCTTAATGATGAATATTTTCTTCGGGTTTCGTCTTCTAGGAGAATGCATGCTTCCAGGGTCCCACCCCTATGTGTGAGTTTCTATGGCCCCTTCCTTCTCTCATCCTACCTTTGGCAGTTTCAGGACTCCAATCCCTGTCTACCCAGCCCTGCAAAGCTGGTAAATACACCCCTTAACATCTCAATTACTTACCATCCTCCTCTGAAATGGGAAAACACCCCCAGAGAAAACAAGGTCCAAGTGGTGGTCTCTTTTTTTAATGCTTATTTATTTATTTTGAGAGAGGGAGAAAGAGTGAGCAGGGGAGGAGCAGAGAGAGAGGGAGAGGGAGAGGATCCCAAGCAGGCTCCACACTGCCAGCACAGAGCCCGATGAGGGGCTCGAACTCACGAACCGTGAGATCATGACCTGAGCCGAAATCAAGAGTTGGATGCTTAACCGACTGAGCCACCCAGGCGCCCCATCATGGTCTTAAATTCTGGGCTCTCTACCCTTACTTGATTCTGGCTCTGTAACGTTTTGCTCTCTTTTTAGTTTTCTGACATCTTTTCTGAAGATGGTTTTTTATAATTTATCCGGCTTTCACAGTTGTCATCAATGGAAAGGTCGCCTTGACTTTTCCAGTCTATGGTAACCTGAATTGGCAATGGCATTGTACCCTTCCATGACCCGCTGGGTTTTGTTCATAGAGAATTTGACAGATGTCTCCCACCCTCTAAAAATTTATACCGCAAACTAGAAACCACTGACAATCCTATCATTTGCAGGATACAATTAAGCCCATAGTGAAACAGTATACACAAGTAAATTTGTATATATACAAACTACTTAGAGTGAATCCGGATTTCCATTAACTTCCATTCTGCTCTTAGTACTAGCCTCCTTTTCCCTAGCTATATTAACCTTTATCTTGCAGCTTTGCTTAGTCCTATTTTGCAATCCGAGTGTTGGTTACTGGCAACCAACTGTCCACAATATTTAAATCCCGGGGTCTAGTTAGAAAATATATGGGACACCTGGGTGGCTCAGGTCATGATCTCAATGGTTTGTGGGTTCGAGCCCTGCGTCGGGCTCTGTGCTGACAGCTCGGAGCCTGGAGCCTGCTTTGGATTCTGTGTCTCCCTCTCTGCCTGCCCCTCTCCCGCTCATGCTCTGTCTCTCTCTGTCTTTCAAAAGTAAATAAATGTAAAAAAAAAATTTTTTTTAAGTACATTTAGATCTGAGTTAGGGTAACACTGGGAAGCCTGGAATGGGAAATAAAGCCGTCAGCCGAGATCGCAGAAAAGTTGCTAAATTTGGAGATCAAAATCTGAAATCACCTTGCCTCTAGATAGATGTTAGGTATTTTTATTACTTTTTTAAATGTGTACTTATTTATCTTGAGAGAGAGAAAGAGCACATGAAAGAGTGTGAGGGAGAGAATCCCAAGCAGGATCCGTGCTGTCAGTGCAGAGCTGGAAACGGGGCTCGATTCCACGACCCTGAGATCATGATCCGAGCCAAAATCAAGAGTCGGCTGCTTAACCGACTAAGCCACCCAGGTGCCCCTAAATTTTTTTTTATTGATGCCTCTCTTAGTCATTAGTTACACCAGCCCAACAAAAATCAACTATGGTCTCCCATCGGCTCCTACACTTAGGCTCCTGAGAGCTACGAGAGAAGATCTGACAACACATAAATTTTGCCCCTGGAAATGCAAGACCCCCAACCTCAACTGGATCATCACACAAGCTGACCCCCTGTTTAGCCACTCTCCCGTTCCTGGAACAGCTATTGGAAAGCTTCACCGCTCTTATTTAAAGTCTCAACCCACGACCTTCATTTTCGGCATCAGCCATATTCTACCCATAATTTCTTTGCTCGTATTTCTTCGGCCATTTTATTATGGAAAATTTAAAACCATACAGGATATAAAATGAACCCTCATGTACATATCATCCAGCTTCCAGGATTACTGACTCGTAGCCAATGTTGTTTCGTTGACTATAGCTTTTAAAAACTGTATTTCTAATCTTTCTTTCCTACTGCCCTCACATCACTCTGAAAGGAGGTTCCCCAACATCTGAGGTTATTCTCTGCATCAAGAAATTGAAGTATAATTAACATAGTGTTATATTAGTTCCAGGTATAATGATTCAACCGCTCTATACATTTCTCAGTGCTCATCAAGATAAATGTACTCTTAATCCCCAGTATCTATTTCATCCATCCCTTCACACACCTCCCCTCTGGCAGTCATCAGTTTGTTCTCTGTATTTAAGGGTCTGCTTTAAAAAAAAAAAACATTTTTTTAATGTTTAATTGAGAGAGAGAGAGCACGAGAGACAGAGACAGAATCCGAAGCAGGCTCCAGGTTCCGAGCTGTCAGCACAGAGCCCGATGCGGAGCTTGAACCCACGAACTGCGAGATCGTGACCTGAGCCAAAGTCAACTGCTCAACCGACTGAGCCACCCAGGTGCCCCTTAAGAGTCTGCTTTTCATGCCCCTTTCAAATATTTCCTTTATGCGAACTGATTTCAGGATTTAATTATTTTCATATTAGGAACCATACACACACACACACACACACACACACACACACACCCTTTTGACACTATATATCCCTTTAGCTAACATCCCATATTTCTCTTCTTTTCTGCCAAGAATCTGGAGAGTATTCTGTACTCACTGTTTCCATTGCCTTATTCCCTCCCACACCTCAATCCGAGCAAAAGGGTTTCTAGCCACACCACTTTGCTGAAAATGCTCTCCTTGACTTCACTGATTTCTATCTCTTTTTGCTAAGCCTTCTTAATGCTCCCAGGTGACTCGGGAAGAATTTGACATTGTTGGTCCCTTTCTGTAATCAGCGAAACTTCTTCAAACTCCATGCTCCCCTTGATCCCGTGAAAATACTTTCTCTTGTGTTCCTCCTACATCTTTTGGCCTCTCCTTCTTCGGTCTCCTCTTCTCTGTCTCTTTCATGTGGGTGTTCCCTGGGATCTGTCTTTGGCTCTCTTTTCATTTACACTATCTTGTAGCAATCTAGCCCACTGCCTATGTCATCACCATCTGTATAGCTTTTCTCAAACATTTGGAGTCTAATGAAATAATGACACATACGAGGATGAGCAGTGTTTTCTTTTTCACTAAAAGATTCATTTCTATTTGTAAAATGAAACGCATAAATGGATGGCACTAATGAAATAATGATGTACCAGGTGCGATAGAGAAAGTAAGGACCTTATTTCTAATATTTCTCCCCTGTATGTTCAGGCAGAATAGCTTCACTTTTAGGGCAAGTTCCACATGTATCTGTTTCTTGTTCCCCCTCTTTGTTCATACAGTCCTAAGTCACAATTCTGAGTTGTTGGAACTAGTATCAAGAATTTGCTTCATTGACCATAAAAGTTTCAAATATTGGCTGAAGTTTAGAACTGGAAATTACGAAGACAACTTTAACTAAAAATTAATGGTTTTTTTCAGATGTTAAGCTGAATAGCATATCACAGGGGAAAACAAACCTAGAAGGATGAATGTTTTAAATTAGGAAATGGCAGCAAATGGATTATTGATCTATTCTTTGGTTGTATTCCATTCTGAAAACATTTCTTCGTATTCTGATGCTTGGGGATGATTTTGAAATATGCCCCACGAGACACCAATGATTTATCTTTTTAATGAGTAAAGAAAATCACCCAGTGGTTGAAAAGTGTCAACTCTTGGTGATTGATAATTTTGTATCACAGTATATTGTTTTTAACACATCCTAATGTCTTATTCTCAATGGAAAACCATGACCTTGGTCCTGAAGTGATAGGATGAAATTATTGAGTATATACATATATATATTTTTTAATGCTTATGTATTTTTGAGAGGGAGAGTGAGAGAGAGTGAGCTCAAGCAGGAGGAGGGGCGGGGGCGGGGGGGACACAGAATCTGAAACAGGCTCCAGGCTCCACGCTGTCAGCCCAGAGCCCGATGCGGGGCTCGAACCCACAAAGTTCTCAATCATGTCCTGAGCCCAAGTCGTTCAACTTGAGCAAGCCACTTAGAATTAGCAAAATAGTCTTTATCGGCTTACTCGTGATGAGGAGATACTGGTATCTCAACCCTGTGTCCAGTTCTCATGCGACCAACTTTCCCAGATAGTCAGCTTACCTCAGATTGGAAAGGCAGGTCTCAAAAGATAATGCTCAGTGACTGCAGTCAGATTGTCTTCACAATCTTTACTGGAAGGGAAATGTTGCTATCCCTAATTTATAGATGATAAAACTGAAGCTTAATAGGTTGAGTGACTTTGCCTAAGAAGAGATTTGGACAGGATGACTGAAAATCCACAGCAATTCGTAAGACAAGTCCAGGTTGAACTGCCCTTGATTCAATTTCCTAAAAAAACTGGCCTTGGCGAAACAAGCACCTTTCCTTTTATGTTCTCAGTCTTCCTTGTCCCTGTTGCAATTTTTCAACATTACCCCAATGCTCTCAGCCACTCCGACAGTTGAAGGGAGAAATCTATGTCTTGTCTTCTCAAATCTGGACTTTGTGTCTGGTTGACCAGTTGAGTCTTAGAGAAGGAATATTGTGCTTGTTTCTGGACTCAGGCCTTAAGAAATGATCAGCTTCCACTCCTTGTCCCTTGGGACAATCACTTTTGTATCCAAGCTACCATGCTGTGAGGAAGCCAAAGTCACCCTATGGAAGAGGCCAGCTTGGAGAAGAATCAACAGCCAGGACCAACTTGCCAGACATGTGAATGAGCCATCTTGGAAACAGAAGCTCAGCTCCATTGAGCTCAGCCCAGGTCAAGCCACCACATGGAGCGACAACCAATTGTCCCCGCTGAGTCCTACCCAAATTTCAAATTCATAAACAAACTAAACGAATGTTGTTCTTTTAAGCCATTACGTCTTAGAGTGGTTTGGTATGAAGTGCTAGATAGATAACCAGAGCACCCCCCTCCTTTGAACCCTCCTTTCTCTCACCCTTCCCTCCATGTTAATTTCAGTTGCTTTCCCCTAAATCTGTCACACAATCAATACGTACTTTTTATGTTCAATGTTCTCATCTTTTTTATTAGACGATCGATAACAGAGTTCTTGTTTATAATGTTTATTTATTTAATTGGCCGGGGTGGGGGGGAGGCAGAGAGAGAGGAGAGAGAGAATCCCAAGCCAGCTCTGTGCTGTCAGTGTAGATCCCAATGGGGGGCTGGATCCCACAAACGGTGAGATCATGACCTGAGCCGAAATCAAGAGTCGGACTGGGGCTGGGAAGTCCAAAATCAAGGTACCAGCAGATTTGATGTCTGGTGACAGCTCACTTCCTGGTTCGTAGCTGCCCATCTTTTCACTGTGTCCAAATATGGCAGAAGGGGGTCTTGGGGTCTTCTTTATAAAGGCACTAATGCCATTCATGAGGGCTCCAACCGCATGACCTAATCACTTCCCAGAGTCCCGCATCCAAATACCATCACCTTGGAGATTAAGATTTAACATATGAATTTGGGGAGGGCACATGCAGTCTATAGCAATTTTATTTAATTGGATTGATTGATAGCAGTCATTTTAACCAGTTTTCTGTTATTTTCAGTGAAAGGTGTTAGGACTACTCCTCAGACCTATTGAACCCAATGTTCCAGAGTGAGGCTTGGGAAGCCTCATTTTCAATAACCTTGCCAGATAGTTTCTACACATACCAACGTTTGAAAACCTTGCAACAGTGGTTATTTATAATTCTTTTGGAATGCGGATTATGATGAGATTTAAGTTAAAAGAGGCTGTAAATGCTATAAAGCATTTAGCATGGAGCCCAGCATACTATACGAGGTCAATTAAATTTCTGCTGCCGCTTTAACTTCCAACATCATCGTTGCTATTTTTTTAAAGTTGTCTTTAATTTTTTAAGAATATTTATTTATTTTGGAGAGAGAGAAAGAGAGCAAGCTGGGGAGGAGCAGAGAGAGAGGGAGACAGAGGATCTGAAGTGGGATCCGTGCTCACAGCAGCGAGCCCGATGCGGGGCTCAAGCCCACAGACTGTGAGATCGTGACCTGAGCCGAAGTCGGATGCTTAACCGACGGAGCCACCCAGAATGTTCTTTGCTCCAGGCATCAGATGAAGGCTTGCAGCTAGCTCCCGGAGACAAGGGTAAATTTAGGCAAAGCACTCTTCAGAGAGTCTATCCACCCGGCTCAGGTACACACACACACACACACACACACACATACACACACACACACGAGACAGAGCAAAAAGGATCATCTGATACCTTCGCTGACAATGGAGTAAATCATTGAAAGTGGGTTTTTGCAAGATCCTAGACCTGGGATCTTCATATATGTGGAAGAAGGTGCCCACAAGGGGATTCTAGTGAGCACTCAGCCAAATTCCCCTGGTTTCCTCTGGAAATATATGGGGCCTGATATTCCACTTTCATATAGAAACAGATGTACTAGCTTATAGGGTGAAAGCCTGAGAAGAAAATTGGACAAGCTGATTATAAATCAGCAGGCAGTTTTTACAAAAAGTCAACTCATGCTACAATTTAGTGTCTTTTGAATGTGGGCATCTCGTTAGGTGGAAAACATTCAGACTAGATTATTAAATCTCAATTAGGCTGAATGCTTACAGAACGATATAGTTTGACATTCAAATTTATTAATTAACTCAGGGTCAACATCACATTTTCTTTCAGCCCTTGTTAAAAAATAACAGTTCTCTACAGTGTTCTGCCTTAGCAGTAACCGTGTAGCGAAGAGTTTGAATTTGTGTAATTCTTTAACTTCCCTCTGCCTCAGTTTTCTCATCTGTAAAATGAAAAGAATAATAACGATACCTCAAAAAATTGTTCAAGATTCAACCGATGTATGAAATTGCAGAAGATACTTTTTGGCACATAGTAAACGCTTAGTGTGTTGGTTTTTGTTGCCATAATAATAATAATAATTATTACTATCAGTTATTAGATAGATTTTTATTAATAAATATTGTTATTAATAGTTATTAATTATTAATTACTATTAATTAATTATATCTTAATTATATATTTATACATTAATTATTATATTATATATTAATTATTATTGATTAATATATTATTTTATATATTATTTCATATATTATTATTATTATTAAAGAAACCACATCACCAGGCAATTTTTCTGTTAGTACAGACCTATAACTAAGTGGGTTTGAACTGCCTGCTGTATTTTCTCTTCCTTATGATTTTCTTAATAACATTTCCTTTTCTCTAGCTCACTTTATTGTAAGAATACAGTGTATAATACATATAAGATACAAAATATGTGTTAATCAACTGTTCGTGTTATCAGTAAGGCGTCTGGTCACCAGTAGACTGTTAGTAGTTACCTTTTGGGGGGACTCAAAATTTACACGTGGATGTTTTTCAGCTGCTGAGCAGGTGGGTCCCCTAACCCCATGCTGTTCAAAGGTCAACTGCATAGGCCTCAACTTGACTCTCCCCTTGCATCATGTCTGGTGCTCAATAACCTTCTGCTACATAAATAATGGTTCCCAAAAGGTGAATATTGGCTGATTATTAAGTCTTCTTCTTATTTTTTATCCCCCTCAGAGTTTGAGTGTGGCAAGAATATTTTTAGTTGATGGTTATTGCTAATTAGAGTCTGCCATTGAGTGTGACTATTTTCATTTTGTATCTCTTGGCAGAGGACCTTGATGGAGAAACAAAGGAGAAAAAGGGAAGACAAGTGGGCTTAGAAAACAGTAAAGAAGGTGACACATCTTACCGCAAACTTTAGCGCCTAAAAACTTTTCTCTTTGAAGTATATATTGAAATGATAAAAAGAAAAAGTCCTGACTGACCAGGATATAATCGCAGGGACCAAATCTGCAAAAAGACACGAATCCCCCTCACCCTTTCCTTTCTGAGAGACAGGGTAGGCAAGTAACGGTAACACATAACTATTGCCCAGCTCAGAGTTTGTCTGTGCTGCAGAGCCCAGATTCAGTGTTTGGTACAATCTTATTGAATTAAATATCAAGCTTAAATTTTTTTTTTCATTTTAGAGATAGAGCACGAGCCGGTGAGAGGGGCAGAGGGAGAGAGAGAGAGAGAGAGAGAGAGAGAGAGAGAGAGACTCAAGCAGGATCCTGACGTGGGGCTCAATCCCATGACCTCAGGATTATGACCTGAGCCAATACCAAGAGTCGGGTGCTTACCTGACCGAGCCACCCAGGCACCCCTACATATCGAACTTGATCACAAGATTGGATCATTAGATGTCCCAAGTCCATGTGATTCCAGTACCTAATCAATCAAATATGAACATTTTTCTATAAGCTCATGTTTATGAAGAGTTAGTTTGTATCGAATTAAAGATCCCATGGAAATGCATAGCTATGAGTAATAAATCCCTAGAGCTTTTGATGGGAGTAGGAGTTTTCAGCCTGTTCATCTGCCATGCTCCAGATCAGGAATATATTCATTCTGGTTCATTTTCTTCAGTGCGTCACTTGGGGAGATGTTTCTGCCGTGCTTATTTAGAAAGCCCTAGGCTGGAGTCAAACTAAGAAAACAAGTCACTGCTGTGTCCTAACTTACAGTGGAGACGCCTCCTCCCCCCCCTCCCCCCTCCCCCCTCCCCCAGTTTAGTACCACCTTGATCCATATGTACAGATCTTTGTTGAATGCCTTGAGATGTGGGCAGAAGAGGTGGAGATTGTTGGTAAAAATAAAGGGCTCTACCAACGGTTCTTTTCAAAGCAGATGGCCTGCAAAACTGCTGTACATAGACTTGCATGTCCAAAAATTTGTTCTATAAATTGACTTTTAAAGCTTACATATCTAAAAGAAAAATAATAAAACAGAAATTAAGACAGGAGAAAATATACCTCCTGGCCTCTTGATTCAAGAAACCATAAGACATAAAGCACGATTTATTCTAATGGAGTGGATTAACAACACAAAGGAAAAATGTGTGCATCCATTAACTTTTTGGTGTTAGAAAATCCCCACACTTAGTGCCTCAAAGCACCCAGTCCTTTCCCTTTTGATTCTGTGGGTTGGGTGGGCAATTCTTCTGGTCTGGACAGGCTCTGTTGGCAGGATGGCTAAAAAAGCTGGATGATCTAAGACAGCCTCATTCACGTATCTGGTGTTCGTCAGGGCGATGATGATGACTGAGCCCCTTGTCTCTTGTCATTCAGCAAGCTAGCCCTGGATTCTACACGTGGTGGTCTCAGAGTTCTCAAAGTGTGAAAGCAGAAGCTGTGAGATTTTTTTTTTTTTAGTTTATTTTGAGAGAGAGCATGAGTGGGGGAGGGGCAGAGAGAGAAAGAGAGAATCCTAAGCAGGCTTTGTGCCGTCAGCATGGAGCCTGACTTGGGGCTCGATCTCACGAACTGTGAGATCATGACCTGAGCCAACATCAAGAGACGGACGCCTAACCGACAGAGCCACCCGGGTGCCCCAAAGCTGTGAGATTTCTTAAGGCTTAGGCTGACAATTATACAGCATTAACCTCCATTGCATTCTGTGGTCAAAACAAGTCACAGGATTCAAAGAATGGATAAATGGACTCTATCTCTTGATGGTAGGAGCTGCAGACTATTGGGGTTATCATTGCAATCTCCCAGATGGGATGTGCGTACAACACACGGTACTCTAATTGCAATTATGCTAAGCAAAACTCCTGCTAGAGACAGAGGTATGATGGTAGTAAGAGTCCTGGAAACTAGACTCCAAAGACCAGGGTTCTAGAGAAAGTCCTGCCATGGATTACTTCCTGACTTGAAATAAATCTATTCAACTTCTCTGGGCTTCAATTTAGTTGTCTCTGAAATGAGGGGTTGGATAAGGAGATGTCTAAAGTCCCTTCTGGATTTCTGAGGACTTAGACTTCAGCGTATTTCTCAGCTTTTAAAGGCAACATTTCCCTAAGGATGTCAGGGGGTGGTGCAAAATTCTAAACTTTTTAAAGACTTTATATGATTCCAGGGGCACCTCGGTAGCTCAGTCGGTTAAGTGTCTGACTCTTGATTTTGGCTCAGGTCATGATGCCGGGGTCATGGTATGGAGCCCTGTGTCAGGCTCTGTGCTGAGTGTGGAGCCTGCTTAAGAGTCTTTTCCTCTGTCCATCTCCCCCACTCACACACTCTCTCTCTCGGTAAAATTAAAAAAAAAAAAATGATGACTCAAATTTGGAAAAAAAATCATATGCTGTGATAACAAGCATGTATAAAGTATACTTATAAAAGAAAATATTTAAAAATCAATGGTGGGGGGCGCCTGGGTGGCGCAGTCCGTTAAGCATCCGACTTCAGCCAGGTCACGATCTCGCGGTCCGTGAGTTCGAGCCCCGCGTCGGGCTCTGGGCTGATGGCTCAGAGCCTGGAGCCTGTTTCCGATTCTGTGTCTCCCTCTCTCTCTGCCCCTCGCCCGTTCATGCTCTGTCTCTCTCTGTCCCAAAAATAAATAAACGTTGAAAAAAAATTAAAAAAAAATCAATGGTAGGATTATGGTTTTCAAAAATTATTTTAACAGATTTTAAAATGTCATTACTACATTGACTCTTCAGTAAAAAAGAATAAATCCTTTCCGCACACTATTTCCAATGAAAACAGTTTTGCCAGGGAGACGTGAATAGACATTTTTCCAAAGAAGACATCCAGATGGCCAACAGACACATGAAAAGATGCTCAACATCACTCATCATCAGGGAAAGACAAATCCAAACCACAATGAGATACCACCTCACACCTGTCCAAATGGCTAAAACTAACAACACAGGAAATAACAGATTTTGGCGAGAATATGGAGAAAGGGGAACCCTCTTGCACTGTTGGTGGGAATGCAAGCTGGTGCAGCCACCGTGGAAAACAGTATGGAGGTTCCTCAAAAAGTTAAAAACAGAACTTCCCTACAACCCAGCAATTGCACTACTAGGTATTTACCCAAAGGATACAAAAATACTGATTCGAAGGGATACATGCACCCCAATGTTTATAGCAGCACTATCAACAACAGCCAAAGTATGGCCATCAACTGATGAATGGATAAAGATGTGCTATAGAGATATACGGTGAAATATTACTCACCCATCAAAAAGAATGAAATCTTGCTATTTGCCATGACATGGATGGAGCTAGACTGTATTATGCTAAGTGAAGTAAGTCAGAGAAGGCAAACATCGTATGATTTCACTCATAGGTGGAATTTAAGAAACAAAATACATGCACCTAGGGGAAGGGGAAAAAGAGAGAGAGGCAAACCATAAGAGACTCAACTATAGAGAACAAACTGAGGGTTGATGCAGGGACATAGGCAAGGGGATGGGTTAAATGGGTGATGGGCATCAAGGAGGGCACTTGTGAGTGATGGATCACTAAATTCTGCTCCTGAAACCAATATTACACTATATATTAACTGACTAGAATTCAAATAGAAACGTAAAAAAAGACATCCTCCCTGTGAAATAATATCTGAAAACGGAGTTATCTGTTTCGTGCTGCGTTTTAGGCAATGTTGAGAAGTCAGAAGTAAAATTATAAAACAAACATTGTAATCTGAACTGAGAGTTTTCCCCTGATTTTGCCTTATATGGCAGGTATCATTTTTATTTCAAATAAAGTCCATATTTCAATTTTTCTACTTAACACAAAATGGTGCCAGGTCAACAGGACCGCAAATTTTCACAGCTCCCAGAAACAAGAAGAAATTCATTGCTGGCTTAGCCTTTTCCATTCTCTAGTAGGCAGTAGAGAGGATGGTGAACAAGATCCTTGTCTCCCATGGCCTTCCCTCCCTGTCACATGTGCTGCCCAGATTCCCCATCAAGAGCAACATTTTTCTTGCTTAAACATGTACGCTTAACCTTTGGGTCGGAAGTCATTTTCCCTCAAATTGATCCAATTTTCAGGACAGATGTTCTGAGGGAGGAAGGAAGGAAGGAAGGAAGGAAGGAAGGAAGGAAAGAAAAGAAAAGATTTGGCTAAGGGGTCATCCATTTTCACTTTCAGCCAGGCAACAGTCATCATTGACCTTCTATTGCTCCATTTTTCCAGATCTTTTCAGGTTTACCCTCCTTGACCTCTCAGGTCAAGTTACATCTTTCTGACCACTCCCTTTTTCTTGGTAGCTCTTTCTCCCTTGGCTTATGAGACACCACTCTGACTTCTCCACAACCTTCTCTTCTACGACCATCACTTGAATGCTGGTGATGTCTAAGCTTTGTCTTTGTACCTCTTCTTCAATCATCCTACCCCAACCTTGAGTAAACTCACCCACTCCCATTATTCCAAAGACTCTTGATGTTCTACTGACTCCCAGTTATATGTCTCTACCACAGACTTCTTTCCTGAACTTCAGACTACATCTTTGGCAGCTTTACCGTGATATCTCTTAGGCGCCCTAACCTCAACTCATTTCCCAAACTCCTGTGTCCTCAGCTCAGTGAATTATCCCCTCAGTCATTCAAGCTAGAAAACACGGAAATCACTTTTTGTCTTCAGTCAGCGGGGCCCATTTTCCTTCAGAATCACTCCCTGCCCTTCTCCTCTCTACTCAGGAAGACTGATATCCTGAAGGTTCTGACTGGATTGGTAACCAATGAGAGACTGACAAGATTCCATAATGTGAATTTTTCCTGACCGAAGCTGATCTGCCAGGACGGCGGCTGGGTGCCCCGCCCACCAAATCTGGGGCCAGTTTGGCACCACTGAGCTTCCAATATGGCACCATTGGGAGAATGGAGACCAGCCAGCTGCTTGGTAACAAGCAGCTTGGTAACAAGTTGACTACATGTGATTCTTTCCTATCACAGAGGGACCACGCTTTGATCTTGCAATTTTAAGTATGGATTTGCCTTCTCAACACCACCATCCGTGGGCTTAGAGAATGCCTAATTCACCACCATGCTATCGCACACAACAATGCTTGTTGTGGACATATTCCGTGGCAAGGAAAGTGCGGTAATAAATAATAATGCTACAATTGGCTGATACTGGCGTGTACCCCACCGCTGAGGAGCTGTTGGCCTGATGAAATCGTGGAATGGCTCCATAAAGATCCAGTTACGGTATCGACTGAAAGGTCATATTCTGTGAGGTTGGCATGTTTCCCTGAGGATGATGCGTATTCTTTGAACCGGTGACCAATATTACGGTGTGTTTCTTTCTTCCTTACACAAAACACATGGGACCAAGAATTAAGGGGGGAGAGGTGGGAATGGCAGAGAAGGGATGATTACGTTGGCTGAGATGACTGATCCTGACTGACAATGGGAGAAATGGGTTTGCTGCTGTACAATGGGGATGGGGGGACTGTATCTGAAACTTAGGAGATTCATGGGGACATCTTTTAGTACTTCTGTGTCTGATAGCAAAGGGTGGCAGCTTCTCACGGTTGGCCATCTCTGGGGTCCCCCACGAGGCCGTTTGGCTCCCAGCTTCTCTCTCATTTGTGCATTCGACTCCCTGCCTTCACCTCCCCAACGGACACAATCAGATTCCTAGTCCTTAACATGTCTTGTGGCTGTCCTCTGTCCACGGCTTACAACCACAGTCTTACATATATCAGGTTGTCACCACTTTTCGCCAGGGCTGTCAGTCTCGCTTTCAACTTCCACTCCGCCACCTCTCCGCCCCTTTCTTAACTTTCATGAGCAGGCTCCATGTCTTCGGTTTCTTCTCCTATGCCTCAAACAAGAATAACTTTCAGAAAGGTAAGTCCATCAATAATCGTGTGTTTAAAAACGAGGCCTTTTAACAGTAGGACCTGGGGAATTGTGTCTTCCGCTCAGGAGAGAAGGTATCCTTAGAAACTGAAAACCAGAGCGCCTCGGTGGTTCAGTCGGTTGAGCGTCCGACTTCGGCTTACGTCATGATCTCCCAGTCTGTGGGTTTGAGTCCCACGTCGGGCTCTGTGCTGATGGCTCAGAGCCCGGAGCCTGCTTTGGATTCTGGGTCTCCCTCTCTCTCTGCGTCTCTCCCACTCGCGCTCAGTCTCTCTCTCTCTCTCTCTCTCTCTCTCTCTCTCTCTCTCTCAAAAATAAACATTAAAACAAACAAAACATTTTTTTTAAAGAAACTGAAAACCCAGAAAAAACACATACCTACAGGGTGGCAGAAATGATATCGGAACCCCTCCCAAATCTTCTCCTTTCCATCTTTGCTGAAATGTAAATATTACTAGAATCAGTTTGTCTCCCTAGCTGCAAACTTTCTCTTTGTAGATTTCTCGAAAACACTGTTCGATTGATGCTCGAATCAAATAGCTCATTTTTCTGACAGCACCACCTATGGATCTTCACCATGAATATTTTTGAAAGTTCAGAATCATATAAAGAAGAAATAAACATCATCCATAAGCCCACAACCCTGAAACAATCATTGTTAGCAGCATATCATTGAATCATCCTCCGGCTTTTTCTGTGTGTATTTTATTTTTTTTTTAACGTTTATTTATTTTTGAGACAGAGAGAGACAGAGCATGAATGGGGGAGGGTCAGAGAGAGGGAGACACAGAATCCGAAACAGGCTCCAGGCTCTGAGCTGTCAGCACAGAGCCCGACGCGGGGCTCAAACTCACGGACCGCGAGATCGTGACCTGAGCCAAAGTCGGACGCTCAGCTGACTGAGCCACCCAGGCGCCCCTCTGTGTGTATTTTAAATGAAGCTGGGAACCTACGGTCTATGGTATTGTTTATTTGAAACTTTTATTGAGTGGGGCGCCTGGGTGGCTCAGTCGGTTAAGCATCCGACTTTGGCTCAGGTCATGATCTCATGGTCCGGGAGTTCGAGCCCCGTGTCAGGCTCTGTGCTGACAGCTCAGAGCCTGGAGCCTGTTTCAGATTCTGTGTCTCCCTCTCTCTGACCCTCCCCCGTTCATGCTGTCTCTCCCTGTCTCAAAAATAAATCAACGTTAAAATAAATTTTTTTTAAAAAAAGAAAGTTTTACTGAGTTATTTGTAGATTTACATGCGGTTGTAAGAAAAAAATAGAGAGCTCCCTTGTGCATTTTCCCCAGTTTCATTCAATGATAATATTTTTCAAAACCATAATGTATCACACCGGGACATTGACAGTGATACAATACAATCATCTTCTTCTGATTTCCCCAGTGCTACTCGCACTCGTTTGTGTTTGTGTATCTGTTTGTGCATGTGTGTCCACGTTTGTGTCTCCATATTACATCTCACACAATTACATCATCCATGTGGTTTCATATCTCTACCACCACAGTCAAGATGCCAAACATTTCCGGGGCCGCCTGGGTGGCTCAGTTGGTTAAGCGTCCAACTTCGGCTCAGGTCATGATGTCACCATTCGTGGGTTCGAGCCCTGCGTCAGGCTCTGTGCCGACAGCTCAGAGCCTACAGCCTGCTTCGGAGTCTGTGTCTCTCCCTCTCTCTCTGCTCCCCCACTCTCACGCTCGGTCTCTCTCTCTCTCTCTCTCTCTCTCTCTGTCAAAAATAAATAAGCATTAAAAATTGTTTTTAAAAAAGATGCCAGGGGCGCCTGGGTGGCTTGGTCAGTTAAGCGTCTGACTTTGGCTCAGGTCATGATCTCACAGTCCATGAGTTCGAGCCCCGTGTCGGGCTCTGTGCTGACAGCTCAGAGCCTGGAGCCTGTGTCAGATTCTGTGTCTCCCTCTCTCTCTGCCCCTCCCCTGTTCATGCTCTGTCTCTCTCAGTCTCAAAAATAAATAAACGTTAAAAACAAAAATTAAAACAAAAAGATGCCAAACACTCCCAACGCTACAAAGATCTCTCATGTTACACTTTTATTATAACCCACACCCACTCTTCCCCCACCCTTCTTGACTCTAACTTCCGGCAATCACTAATCTGTCCTTTGTTTTCAAAATGTTGTCGTTTCAAAAAGTTACATACGTGGAATAATACCGTATATAACCTTTCAGGATTGATTTTTTTCACCAGCACGATTTCTTGAAGATTCATCAAAGTTGTAGGTTATCAACAGTTCTTTCCTTTGTATTGCTAAGTAGTATTCCACGGCACGGATATACCACCATTGATTTAACTATTCACCTACTGAAGACCATATGGGCTGATAAATAAAGCTACTACGAACATTCATATACAGGTTTCGTGTGAATATAAGTGATTTCTCTGGGATAAGTGCCTACCAGCGCAATTATTAAGGAAATATGGTAACCGCACGTTTAAGGCTTTTTTTTTCTTATTTGAGAGAGAGAGAGAGTGCATGTGAGCGGCGGAGAGGGGCAGAGGGAGAGAGGGAATCTTAAGCAGGTTCCATGCTCAGCACCGAGCCCAACACGGGGCTCCATCCCACAACCCCGGGATCACAACCTGAGCTGAAATCAGGTGGCAGACGCTCAACCAACTGAGCCACCCAGGTGCCCCATGTTTGTTTGTTTGTCTGTTTGTTTGTTTAAGAAACTGCCCAACTGTTTTCGGAAGGAGTATATCATTTTACACTCAAACCAGCAATGTCTGAGTGTTCCAGTTTCTCCACATCGTTCTCGGTGTTTGGTGTTGTCCTTGTCATTTATTTTAGCCATTTTGATAGATGTGTAGGGATATCTCATTGTCATTTGAAGTTTCATTTTCCTGCTGGCTGATCAGGTTGAACATCCCTTCACGGGCTTATTAGCCACCTATATATATATCCACCTCCGGGAAATGTCTGGTCATGTTTTTGACCCACTTTTTGGGATTGTTGCTTTTTACTGTTGGCTTTTGAGGGTTCTTTATATATTTACGATACACGTCCTCTATCGAAAGCATAGCTTGCACATATTTTCTCCTCGTTGTCTTTTCATCCTCTCATCGGGGTCTGTTGCACGGCAAAGGTTTCAAATGTGCTGACGTCCAACGTGTCAAGTTTTCCTTCCGCGGCTCATTCTTTGGCCATCAAGTGTAAGCGCACGTTGCCTAGCTTAAGAACAGCTCTGCAGATTCCAAAGATTGCCTCCCATGTTTTCCTCCAAAACTCCTGTGCTTTGACACCGTACATTTAAGTCTGTGTCCATTTGGACTTAATTTTTGTAGAAGGGGTGTAAGATATAACGTTTTATTTCTTTGCCGACGGGTGTCCAAGTGCTTCGGCATCCCTATTTGCCGAAAAGGCTATTATCTCTTCATCGAATTACTTTTGCGCCTCTGCCAAAAGTCAGTCTGACATATTGGTGGAGGGCTATTTGTGGATTCTCTATTCTGTTCAGTTGTTCTGTGTGCGCATCCCTCTGCCAATATCACACAGTCTTCTTTCTTCAATTGGATTGCAATTGACATATTATATTGGCTTCAGGTGTACAGCCCAGTGACTCAGCAGGTCATAAACGTTACAAAATGCTCGCCAGGTCAGCACAGTGACCATCTGTCGCCGTACGACATTATTACAATATTATTGACCATATTCCCTATGCTGCGCCTTTCAGCCATCCTCATGACGTATTTATTTGTTTGTTTGTTTGTTTTTAACGTTTATTCATTTTTGAGACAGAGAGAGTCAGCGTGAGTGGGGAAGGGGCCGAGAGAGGGAGACACAGAATCCGAAGCAGGCTCCAGGCTCCGAGCCATCAGCACAGAGCCCGACGCGGAGCTCGAACCCACGCACCGTGAGGTCATGACCTGAGCCGAAGTCGGACGCCCAACCGACTGAGCCACCCCGGGCGCCCCGACATATTTATTTTATAACTGGAAGTTTGTACCTCTTAACCCCCTTTACCTACTTTGCCCAACCCCCTACCCCTTCCCCTGTGTCTGCGTCTGCTTCTGTTTGTTTGTTCCTTTGTCTTGTTTTTTCGATTCTACATATGAGTGAAAACATACAGTATTTGTCTTTCTCTGGCTTATTTCACTTAGCAAAATATCCTCTGTGTCCACCCGTGTTGTTGTGAACGGCAAGATTTCATTCTTTTCTCTAGCCGATTCTATACCCCGCAGCCTTGATGACTTTCGCTATATGATGGGTCTTGAAATAAGTTATTCTTCTTTTTCAAAATTGTTTTCACCATTCTGGCTCTACAAGTCGAGTAGACTTGTCAGTATCTAGAAAAAAAAATCCGGCTGGGATTTTTAAAGAAATTATATTAAACTTGTATATCGCTCTGGGGAGAACTGCCGTCTTGTTAGTATGTAAGTCTTCCAGTCCATTTATTGACCTCTCCATTTATTTAGGTCTTTTTTCCATGTCTTTCATCAGCATTTTGTAATTTTCAGCATGTAATGCCGGTACATTTTTTAGAGTCATACCTAAATATTTAATTTTCTTCTGAGCAATGACACATGGTATTATATTTTTGATTTCAGCGGGCATATCTTTGTCGATAGCGTATAAAGGTACCTTGTGTTCTGCAATCTTCTTGAACTCATTAGTTCTAGGAGTTTTGCCTTTTGTTTTCTTTTTCAGATTCCTTGAGATTTTCTACACAGATCGTGCAATTTGCAAATGGGAACTTTCTTCCTTCTTCCAGCACTGTGTTAAATATCACTGGTGTGAGCAGACACCCTCACCTTGTTCTTGGCCTTAGGAGGAATACATTCAACCTTTCACCATTAAATAAAATGTTCGCTGGGGGTGTTTTTGTTTTGCTTTTTATGAAGTTGAGGAAGGTCCTTCTATTTTTATTTTGCTAACAGCTTTTTATCATTAATGTGTGGTGGATTTTTTCACTTGATAGGATCATATGATTTTTCTTCTGGATCTTTTTGATGTGGCAGATTACGATGATTACCTTGGTGCTTGAACCAGCCTGGCATACACCTGAAAACACACCCCACTTTGTCGTGATGTGATTCCTTTTATATATTGCTGAACTCTGTATGTTAATATTGTAATTCCTTTTATATATTGCTGAATTCTGGATGTTAATATTGCGTTGAGGATTTTTGTATCTGTATTTATGAGAGCTTTAGTCTGTAGTTTTGTGGGTTTTTTTTTTTTAATGTTCATTCATTTTTGAGAGACGGAGTGTGAACGGGGGAGGGGCAGAGAGAGTGGGGGGCAGAGGATCCGAAGCGGGCTCTGCGCTGACAGCATAGACCCAACTCAGGGCTCAAACTCACAAACCATGAGATCATGGCCTGAGCCGAAGTCGGACACTCAGACGACTGAGCCACACAGGCGTGCCTAGAGTTTTCTTTCTTAAGTCATTTTATGGTTTTGACATCATGGTAATACTATAGCTACATAAAATGAATTGGAAGTGTTTCCTTCTCTTTTATTTCTCGGAAGAAACTATGTAGAATTGATCTTAATTTTTCTTTTAACTATTTGGTAGAATTCTGCAGTGAAGGCGTCTAGGCTTGGACATTGATTTATGGGAATTTTAATACAACAGATCCAATTTCCTAAATAGCTGTAGAGGCATTCAACAATATTTTTCATATGGGTGAGTTGTGATAGCTTGTGTTTCTCGAGAAATTGGTCCGTTTCATTTATCAAATTTATGCCTCTGAAGTTTTCATAGTATTTTCATATCATCCTTTTGACGTCTATAGGGTCTGTAGCTATATCCCTTGTTGTATTCCTGAAATTAGGAACAGATGTCTTCTCTTTTATGTTTCTTTGTGAATCTTGCTAGATGTTTGTCAATTTTACTGATCTTTTAAAAGAACAGGTTCTTTTTTTTGTTCTCTCTATTGTTCTCAATTTTATTGGTTTCTGTTCTTATATTTATTATTTCCTTCCCTCTGCTTACTTTGGGATTATTTTCCTGTTCTTCTTCTAGGTTCTTGAGATGGGAGTTTAGATTATTGACTTAAGACTTTTCTTATTTAAAAAAAATTTTTTTTCTTATTTTTGAATGCAAGCATTTAGTGCTATAAATTTCCCTTTCCACTGCTTTAAGTGTGCCTCCCAAATTTTGGCATGTTTTATTTATATTTTCATTCAGTTCAATATATTTTCCAATATCCCTGTGACTTCCTCTTTGGTCCATGGATTATTCAGAAGGGGCATTATTTAATTTCCAAGTGTTTGGAGACATTTCTTTTATCTTTCTGTTAAATCTAATTTAATTCCATCATGGTCAGAGAAAACACTCTATGTGATTTCAATTCTTTTCAATTTGTTGATGTTTGTTTTATCACCCAGGATGTGGTCTATCTTCATAGATATCCTACTGGCACTTAAAAAGACTGTGTTTTCTGTTGTTGTCGGGTGGAGTGCTCTATAAATGTCCACTAGATTCTGTTGATTGATAGGGTTGTTGAGTTTTTTAATATATTTTCTGATTTTCTGGGGGCACCTGGGTGGCTCAGTCGGTTAAGCGTCCAACTTCGGCTCAGGTCATGACCTTTCGGTCTGTGAGTTCAAGCCCCGCATCGGGCTCTGTGCTGATGGCTCAGAGCCTGGAGTCTGCTTCAGATTCTGTGTCTCCCTCTCTCTCTGCCCCTCCCCTGCTCACACTCTGTCTTTCTGTCTCTTAAAAATAAAGAGTAAAACAATTTTTTTTAATATATATATATTTTCTGATTTTCTGTGTGGTTGTTCTATCAGTTATTGAGATGGGGTGCCAAAGTCTCCAATTATAATTGTGAATTTGTCTGTTTCTTTCAGCTCTATCACTTTTTGCTTTGTAAATATTGAAACCTTCTTGTTGGGTGCATACACATTTAAATTTGTTACCTTCCTGGTGGATTGATCCTCTTATTATTAGGTAATGTTGCTCTTTGTCTCTAGTAATTTTTTTAATGTCTATTTATTTATTTTTTTTAACGTTTATTTATTTTTGAGAGAGGGAGACAGAATGTAAGCAGGGGGAGGGGCAGAGAGAGACACATACACACAGAATCCGAAGCAGGCTCCGGGCTCTGAGCGGTCAGCACAGAGTCCGACGCAGGGCTCGAACCCACAGACTGTAAGATCATGACCTGAGCCAAAGTCAGATGCTTAACTGACTGAGCCACCCAGGTGCCCCAAATGTTTATTTATTTTTTTTGAGAGACAGGGAAAGAGAGAGCAGAGAGAGAGGGAGAGAGAGAATCCCAAGCAGGCCCCCTGCTGTCAGTGCAGAGCCCAACATGGGGCTCGATCCCATGAACCGTGAGATCATGACCTTTGCTGAAATCAAGAGTCAGGTGCTCCACCACCTGAGCCACCCAAGCGCCCCTTGTCTCTAGTAATTTTTAAAAATTTTTTAAGTAGGCTCCACACCCAACATAGGGCTCAAACTCACCCCGAGATCAAGAGTCCCATGCTCCACCAACGGAACCAGCCAGGCCCCTGTCTCTAATAATTTTGATCTGATCTGAGGTCACTTTATCAGATATTCATACAGCCCCTTCTGTTTTCTCACATTAATGTTTGCGTGGTTTTTCTTTTTACCTCCATACTGTCTTCCACGGAGGCTGCACCGATTTGCATTCCCACCATTTCTCATGTTTTTAATTTTGGCCATTCTGACACGTGTAAAGTGATATCCCATTGTGGTTTTAATTTGCATTAAATTAGTGATGATTAATGCTGTCAAGCATCTTGTCATGTGTCTGTTGACCACCTCTATGTCCTCTTTGGAGAAATGTCTATTCAGGTCTCCTGCCCATTTGTAACTGGATTATTTGCTTTCTTCTGTGTTGAGTTGTGTAAGTTCTTTCTATTTTTTGGATATTAACCTTTTATCAGAAATGTCATTTGGAAATACCTTCTGTCACGCTGTAGGGTGCCTTTTAGTTTTGTTGACTGTTTCCTTCATGGTGCAGAAACTTTTTATTTTGATGTAATCACAATCCTTTACTTTTGCTTCCCTTGCCAGAGGAGACATATCTAGAAAAATGTTTCTGTGTTCAATGTCAAAGAAATTACTGCCTATATTTTCTTCTTTTTTAATCTCCTCTATCTCTGTTCTTTCATTGGTGTATTTTATATATATATATATATATATATATAAGTATATATATTTAAATGTAGAATATATAAATATATATAAATAAGTATATATTTAAATATATAATATATAAATAAATATAAATATATAATATAAATATATATATAAATAAGTATATATATATAAATATATATATATATATAATTTATTGTCAAATTGGTTTCCATACAACACCCAGTGTTCATCCCAACAGGTGCCCTCCTCAATGCTCATATCATTGGCGTATTTCCACTGTCTATGTGTAAGATGATTATCATGTTAGTGCTTAGTTAAATTTGCCATTTTTAAATTTGTTTTCTATTTGTTTCCCCCGGGTTTTATTCCTCTGCTTATTTGTTTTGCTTTTTGCGGGGGTGGGTTACTTGAGTAATTTTTAGGAGTCCATCTTGATTTGTTTATCACGTTTTGGGGTGTATCTTTCTTTATAGTGTTTGTAATGATTGCTCTGGGTATTATGAGATGTATATGTGACTTGTTAACAGTCTACTCGTATTGACATTTTACCACTCTGAGTGCAGTATGGAATCCTCACTTCAATTTAGGTGCCTTTACTTTCACGACTTTTAAATATCATTGTCTTGAGTATCATATGGCGCTATAATTTTTGTCTTAATCGTCAAATATGATTTATAAAACCCATGAGGGAAATCATACTCTATGATTATTACCCATACTCTTTTTTTCTTATTTTTTAACGTTTATTATATATTTTTAAGAGAGAGAGAGAGAGAGAGAGACAGAGCATGAGCAGAGGAAGGCAGAGAGAGAGGGAGACGCAGAATCTGAAGCAGGCTCCAGGCTCCGAGCCGTCGACACAGAGCCTGACGCGGGGCTCAAACTCACGAACAATGAGATCATGACCTGAGCCGAAGTCGGACGCTCAACCGACTGAGCCACCCACGCGCCCCGTATTACCCATATTCCTGCTCTTCTGTTGTTCCTGATGCTGGAAGATTCCTTTTTGATCGTTTCCTTTCTTTTTGAATGACTTCCGCTAGCCAACTTTTAAGGACAGACCTTCTAGCAACAAATTCTTTTACTTGTTTTTTTTTTTTTTAATCTGAAACTGTTTTTATTTTCCCTTCATTCCCGAAGGATCACTTTGCCAGATGTAGAATTCATGGTTGACAGCTTTTTTCTTTTAACAGTGCTTTCTGGCCTCCATGGCTTAAAATGAGAAATCCCCTGTCATTTGAATTGGTGTTTCTGCCCAGGTAGATGTGTCATTTTTTCTCTGGCTGGTTTCAAGACTTTTTTGCTTTGTCTTTAGTTTTTGAAAGTTTAATTACAATGTGTCAAGTTACAGACGTCTTTGGGATTCACTCAACTTCTTTGTGTCTTTTGCCAAACTTGGGACCGTTTTCAGCCATGATTTCATATTATGTCATATCTAGGAGGGCTTTGCCTACTGGCTTGTCTTTGAATCTCAGAACATGCTAGAATGCCTGGTGCATTATTTATTCTATGTATTTATCAGATGAATGAATGAACCTAAGCATAAATAAGTGAATAAGGTCAACCAACTATAAGTTGGGATTTCAGGTCTCTTGCTCAAAATAGTTCTTTTTCATAAGGAACTGACCCAGTTTTATTTGTCTACTTATAGCCTGTGATCCCACATGAAATGCAGTCCCCCAGGGAGCTACGAATCTACCTCATCTTTGGTTATTTGCATCTTCACGTTCTTGAAGCATCTAATCTCATGTATGGATTGAAGAGAAGAATGAAAGTGATGGGGGGATGTCGCCAGGACTCTAGAAACTCCCAAGGGGGATAGGGAGCGGTCCGGGAGACTGAAATCACCAAGGTCCTATTTTTCCATTGACTTGTTTTGTCCCATCATTTATACCCTTTACAATACATCTACTGGGGCGCCTGGGTGGCGCAGTCGGTTAAGCGTCCGACTTCAGCCAGGTCACGATCTCGCGGTCCGTGAGTTCGAGCCCCGCATCGGGCTCTGGGCAGATGGCTCAGAGCCTGGAGCCTGTTTCCGATTCTGTGTCTCCCTCTCTCTCTGCCCCTCCCCCGTTCATGCTCTGTCTCTCTCTGTCCCAAAAATAAATAAACGTTGAAAAAAAAATTTTTTAAATACATCTACTAAAAATCATCGTTAAGGTAAACATAGGTGACTTCTTAGATATGTCTTTGGATAGAAAACTAAATGTTCCCAGATGCGCAGAAGGACAGCATCTTTCGGCACTGTGCCCCAGCAGTCACGCCTGTCTGTGGCTCACAAGACTGAGCAGTGGAGCTTTGAGTATTCATTTCAGCTTAGGCTAGAGGCAGCAACACAACAGTATTTGATTTCTAAACCAGCAGTGACAAACTAAAGGTTTGATCAATAAATTTTGCCAGAGGCAGAAGCAAGTTTACCGTGGCAATTTATTAGAAAAATCTCCTCTTTGGGCTGAATGCCTCGCTAGGTTGCATGTTTCTCCTGTTTTCATTTGCTCCTATTCTTTTGTTCTTTTCCTTCCTTCCTTCCTTCTTGTCCACTAAAGGCTACTTGCATTCACAGATTATATCCAAAAAAATGAAACCTCTCATGCTTGCTGAATTAGTGTCAATTTAACCGATACATTTAATCAAAATGTATTTGGGGACATTTGGGTGGCTCAGTCGGTTACGCCTCCGACTCTTGCTTTCGGCTCAGGTCATGATCTCAGGGTCATGGGACTGAGCCCCACCTCGGCATGCTGGGTGGGGAGGCTGCTTAAGAGTGTCTCTCTCTCTCCCTCTCCCTCTGCCCATCCCCTGCTCATGCACTCTCTCTCTCTCTCTCTCTGGCTCTCCAAAATGGATGTAGACAAGAGCTGTACATTCTCTGGAAAATTAATTTACATGTGCTGAAAAGCAAAGCCAATTACAAGAAGCCAAATAATATGTACATATTCTGGTGAACACAATTTAATGAAATTTTCCTCAACTGGCAACGGAGCTGACTTATCATCCTAGCTGTAGTAAGGTTTTTCAGATAATAGCCTGAAACCTGTGGTCCTTTACCCCTTGAGACCAGTTAAGCATTGCTGCTTCGTGACCCTTTTCCGAGCGAGGCTGCAGCAGGTACAGAAAAGGGCCTGATGGCAGTGAAATAAGGGGGGGGGGG
>NW_024420586.1:23073833-23127935 GCF_014898765.1 Herpailurus yagouaroundi
CCCGCCGTCCGTTGCAGGCTCTGTCCACAAGAATAAATTGCGGCCTAGAATTTTAGCCAAGTTCTGAGTATGTCCGAAGAGCTTTCATGTTTACCATAATTCTAGGTGAGAGAGCCAGGGGAGAGGAAAGCCACAACCACAGTGAAAACAGAATTATTTAGAACTGAAGTATTGGGGCGCCTGGGTGGCACAGTCGGTTAAGCGTCCGACTTCAGCCAGGTCACGATCTCGCGGTCCGTGAGTTCGAGCCCCGCGTCGGGCTCTGGGCTGAGGGCTCGGAGCCTGGAGCCTGTTTCCGATTCTGTGTCTCCCTCTCTCTCTGCCCCTCCCCCGTTCATGCTCTGTCTCTCTCTGTCCCAAAAATAAATAAACGTCAAAAAAAAAAAAAAAAAAAGAACTGAAGTATTTAATGTTTGTAGAGAGAGCGAGGCTGTTTTGTGTCCCTGTTAAGTGATCTTCAAAGTTGTTGGTTTCATTAATAGGAGCTCTTTAGCTGGATGCAATGCCGGGCTCGTCTGCCAAATGATCGTCCAATCACACATTATTCTGCCTTCTGAAACAGGCCAAAAAAATGTTGTTTTGCCACTTCTATATTTGCTTTCTGTACCTGACCCCCGGCGGAGTAGGGATTATTCAGGGGTTCGCGTGAACAGCTGAAATGAGGGATTCACTCTGTGTGAGAGAAGTTGCACCTTTTTCTTGTTGTTGTTGTTTTGTTTTTGTTTTTGTTTTTTTCAGATGCCCCTTGACTCCACGATTTTTTTGAAGCAGAGGTTACTTCCGGATAGGTGGAGCGTATCGATTCCCAATGTGATAGATTCAGGATTGTGAAATGTCAAAGGCCCTCCCACGTCCGAGGCCATCAGAGAACGTCTCCATTTTCGTTTTAGCGCCGCGAGGGTCTCGTTGGTATCTTTGATCTACTTGGAATTGATGCCGGTGGATGGTATGGGGCGCAGATCCAAATGTGTTGTTTGCCAGGGGGTGACCGAGTTTGTCCAAACCAATGTCTCAAATATCTACCCTCTTCGCATGGATCTGAGAGACCACCTGCCCCATCCCTGACATTATTGCCTGCATTTCAGCCCGCTTCTGTGTTTTGTCCTCTGTTCCGTTTGTCTGCTTTGATATTCATGCACCAAATCATGTCACTTTCCCTTTCTCCCTATGAGCTTCAGAGTGAAGTTGTCTTCCTCCTGCCCACATCATCACAATAGAAAAAGTAAACAAAATCTGCAATTCTTATCGCTCTCACATTGAATTTATGAATAAACTCAGAGCGAATTTGTATCTTTTGCAAATTGCGTCTTCCCACTCAAGAGCACGGGTCGTTTTTCCCATTTGTTCTCTTGTGTACTTAGACTCTTAAGTGCAGAGAACAAACCGAGGGTTGATTGGGGTGGGAGGGGGTCGGGGGCTGGAGAAGATGGGAGACGGGCGTTGAGGAGGGTGCCTGTTGGGATGAGCACTGGGTGTCGAATGTAAGGGATGAATCACTGGGTTCTATTCCTAGAGCCAAGGCTACGCCGTACGTTGGCTAACTTGAGAATAAAAAGGAAAGTGGTTTCAGTGATTATTCACACTAATTGTGAGCAGTTCTTGGCCAACACAGTACTGTGCTTTTTTAATGATGCTGTCGCCATCATAAAGGTGCTCCTTTCCTTCATGATAGATTCTACCCAGTTGCTATGGAAGCAAAACACGCAGAGGATAAGACCGTGTGATTTTCTGCAGATGGCAATCTCAGAGATATCACAGACTGACTACAATTCAGTGATACTTCGGCTACCAGATTTCCAATAACGAAGTTTTATTTTACTATGACGTACTAGGCTAAAACAGTGTTTCGGCTCAGGTCACGATCTCACAGTTTGTGAGTTCGAGCCCCGCGGTGGGCCCTGGGCCAACAGCCGAGGAGCCTGCTTGGGATTCTCGCGCGTGCGCGCTGCCCCTCCCTTGCTCACTCTCTCTCCTTCTCTCAAATAAAAATATATAGCGGTCATTGTGAAGTTATTGAAAATGTTGCAAAATCTGTAGCACACAGCAAGAATTTCAGAGAAAGGTGGTTGCTTCAATGGGCAATATACACACTTCCGCTCTTCATTTCTTCTCCTTTCCTTATTAAAAAACCCTTTTTGCTGTCAAAACAGGAAATTATTTACACCTTTTGATTAAGTCTCTGACTGTAAGCAGCATTCTCAAGTAAATATTTTATCGTTTATGTAGAATAAAACAAACTGTGCTCAGTTCAAAGAATTTCAGGGTTGGGGCCCCTGGGTGGCTCAGTCGGTTAAGCGTCCAACTTCGGCTCAGGTCATGATCTCCCGGCCCGTGAGTTCGAGCCCCATGTCGGGCTCTGTGCTGACAGCTCAGAGCCTGGAGCCTGTTTCAGATTCCGTGTCTCCCTTTCTCTCTGCCCCTCCTCCTCTATTCACGCTTTGTCTCTCTCTGTCTCAAAAATAAATAAATGGTAAAAAGAATTTTAATAAAAAAATAAATACATAAATAAATAAATAAAAAGAATTTCAGGCTAGGGTGATTTTGCCCCTTTCACCACTCAGCAACAATATTTTCAGCTTTCCACGACAGTTTACATCGTATTAATTGGTATTGAGTTACCGATGTATTATTTGAAATTAAAAAATAAAATCATTTATTTTGCTTTGACATGAATTATAGTCCTCGCTGATACTGTTAAACGCATCTCCATGCCTCTTATGTTACTTGCCCCAAGAGTGGTAAAGTTTCTGAATACAATATGTGCTGTCAGAACATTTTTTAAAACTAAATACTGTGTTAGAATATACCTATGCGTAAGTGTATACTTATGCTTAAGAATAATAGGAATGCTTTGGTGGCACATTCTTTTTTTTTAATGTTTATTTTTGAGAGAGAGAGATAGAGCGCGAGTCGGGGAGGGGTAGAGAGAGAGGGAGACGCAGAATCCAAAACAGGCTCCAGGCTCCGAGCTACCGGCACAGAGCCCGACGTGGGGCTCGAACTCACGAACCGCCACCGCCAGCTCCTGACCTGAGCTGAAACTGAGAAGCGGACGCCCAACCGACTGAGCCCCCCAGGGGCCCCGACACATTCTTTATTTTTAATGTCCACAATCTAGGCTCATTTCGGTCTGTGTTATCCAAATGTGTTACTGAGCCTAAGCAAAAAGGCAGTGAGGTATCCCTGAATAAGAAGGAAAGTAGCCAGTAATTGAACTGGTTTCAGCCCAGTTGGGAGCTGATTGCAGAAGCCAAGTATCAAGGTCTCAGAGGCCGGAAAGAAGCCAGATTAAGGACATAAAGAAAGACTGCCCCCTTGTAAGTGGGAAAACCAGATAGTGAAGGCAGGAGTAGGGGGCGAGGGGGGTTTGGGGGGGTGGGAAGCTACTGTGCTCAACAAAACACAGAAACGCATCCAGAAACATAGGGTGAAGGCGGGGTGGGTCTGTCAGGAGAGGGAAGTCAGCAGGTGCTGAAGGGAAAGACTGAGGTGCTGGTCGATGTGTGCAAGCAAGAAGGACGTAGGCACGTGCGGATGGAAACGGAATGGATTTCAGGCATCCCAAGACTTCACAGGTCAGAAATGCCAGCGGTAGGAAAAGAAGCAGGGGAGAGTGAGACAAACACACATAAACAAACCAAATCACCTTCCTTAAGGACAAATCCAAGGCTTAGGCGGGGCTTGTGTGGCACGGGTGAGGGAGGAGTCAACCTGCGAAAGTCTCAACAACAGCCTTTGTGCCTCAGTTTCCTCATCTATACAATGGGGATAATGATACCTTCATTACCACAAGGAGGTCATCTGTGAAAACCACGCAGAGGAGGGGGCGCCTGGGTGGCTCAGTTGGTTGGGCTTCCGACTTTGGCTTAGGTCACGATCTCACAGTTCATGAGTTCGAGCCCCACATCGGGCTCTGTGCTCATAACGAGGAGCCTGCTTGGGATTCCTCCTCTCTCTCCCTCTCTCTCTGTCCCTCCCCCACTTATGCTCGCTCTCTCTCTCTCTCTCTCTCTCTCTCAAAATAAATAAATAAACTAAAAAAGAAAACATGCAGAGGAGATCACTCTGCCACGAACCCTAGCTGAATTATAATATGTGCCTTCTAAGGGCAGCCCCGGCAGGCTTTGTGGAGGCCAAGAGCATCATTTAGCATCAGGGCAGTGAAAGAACAAGGTTCCAGGACCACACAATGCACAATTATTTCATGACTTCGCGCCACACCGAGGAAGCTTCCGGCATAGCACATTTGTGATGCTGGTGGTAGATGTCACGAAGGGAAAAGGTAAGAAGAGAAGGAAGGTGGTAGGAGCCAAAGAGCTACGTTGAATTTCGAAGACCGAGTCTCATGGGAACCTCATGTTGACTAGGGTCTGTTAAAATAAAGCCTTCGATGTTCTTCTTTCACCCAGATTTCCCTTTTCTGTCATTTACCCATCCTAGGCAACTTTAAAAAAAAAAAAAAAAAACCCACGTAAGGTTGACCACTTTCATGTTCTATTTAACGTAGCTCGTCCGAGATATCACCATGCGGCACTTGCTGGCCCTTCAAAACAATTAAGAAGCAGGCAGGTGGCCTCCCCGGACCAACAAGTCAATACTCTTTTTCTTCTTGGGGTTGCTGAACTCCCAGCAGAAGCTATTAACGATGAATACGTTTGCATCTCATTGAGCTGTAAATTGTAAACGCCTCCCCAAATCCCTACTGCTCTCCCACATTTACCTCCTTTGAGCACTATGTTTAAAAGATCCAACTAGTTAATGAGCTCTGTGTTCCTTCTACTTCCTAAGAGAACAACGCAAACTCTGTGAGCCTCATTAGTAACACTGTACTTGCTAGGAAAATAGAGGCATGTAATTTTAATCCATAATCCGCAGATAAGTATGCCTAAGATGCTTAGCATTATAGCAATTAGTACTTGCTCAAGATCGTGAAATCTTTCCAGCCCATCCGTCCTTCTTTCCGTCCTTCCTTCTAGGAAATAACTGCTCCAGGAATAGATGGGATCAACATACATTTTTTTTTTTAATAAACTTTTTGTTTTGGAATCGTTTTAGATTTACGGAATTATTGCAAAGACAGTCACTTCCGACCCAGTTTCCCTGTTATCCCGATCATCTTAGTCAGGAGAAACTAAGGAAACTACCTAGTTTCCCTAATATCCAACATTAGTATGGTGCACTTGTCACAATTAATGAATCAATACTGATAACATTATTCTTACTACGGTCTATACTTTATTCAGATTATTTTAGCTTTTCACCAGTTTCCTCTTCCTGTTCCAAGATTCATCCAGGACACTACCTTACATTTAATCATTCTGTTCCTTAAACTCCTCCTGGCTGTGACAATTTCTCGAACCTTCCATGTTTTTGGTGACGTTGACAGTTTGGAGGTGGACTGGTCAGATATTTTGTAGAATATCCATCAAATGGGATTTGTCTGCCGTTCTCATTATAAGACAGACTAGGTTTGTCACATTCTCATCACACCGTATCGAGAGTCCATACTACTGGGGTACCTGTGTGGCTCAGTCGGTTAAGGGTCTGACTCTTGGTTTCAGCTCAGGTCACGGTCTCACGGTTTGTGGGTTCGGGCCCCTCATCAGGCTCTGCGCTGACAGCGTGGAGCCTGCTTGGGATTCTCTCTGTCTCTCTCTTTCTCTCTCTCTCTCTCTCTCTCTCTCCCTTTCTCTGCCCCTTCCCTGCTCGCTCGCTCTCTCTGTCAAAAGAAAAAAAAAAATCCATACCATCAACGTGACTGATCGCTGTTGACATTAATCTTTTTTAAAAAAAAATTTTTTAAGTAATCTCTACACCCAATATGGAGCTCGAACCCACAACCCCAAGGTCGAGACTCACAAACTCTTCCGACTGAGCCAGCCAGGCGCCTCTGTCGATGTTAACCTTAATTACGTGGCTGAGGTGCTTGTCAGATTTCTCCACTGTAAAGCTCCTCTTTTAGTCTTCCCTCCCCATACTGTACTCTTGGGAACCTGCCATTTCTTCAAGGGGGCTTAATGCCTTTTTGTTGGAGAACAGTACTAGATATACTCATGGCTAGTAGGGTGCCCTCTCAGATGACAGAGCAAGATGTCATATGCGTGTACATAAACCCATGTATGCATACGTATCTACCAACATTTCTATGCACAATTATTTATATTTATATGAAGCTAGTCATGAGTTTATGCTGATGTCTCCAAAATTGACTCATTACCACGTGGACCATTCTAGCCTCTTCCCCCTTGTGCATCTGGAACCGTTTATTCCTACAGTGAGAAGCCTCACTCTCACGATCCACCATCCATTTACCTAGTTGCTTAATTCCAGTATAGACGGATGTGTAGTGGCTTTGGGATTACCACCCCAGACCCCCCTGGTGGGGGAAGGGGGAAACTTTATCAACTAGAATAGTGCTTATGTACAGTTCTTTTTGCCTTTAGCCTTAGAGACTCTGCTTACTTCCAAAATAACTTAGGTCAGCATCTTATTCCCTGGCTCCCTTAGGTGAGGTTGTGTCATACATTTGTAATACGGTTAGACTGCCTTGTCACATTATACATTCAACCCTGGCATCCCCTAACTTTCTAAGTGATTTTTAAAAATCTGCCTACATGAAGGTTCACCCTTTATACTGGAAAGTTCTATGGGGGCCTGACAAATACGTCATGTCTTATATTCACCATTATAGTACCACGCAGAATAGATTTACTGAGCGAAATAATCCTCTGTGCCTCCCCTATCCAATCCTCCCCCCACCCCACCCCCTGCCTCCAGCAACCGTTGGTCTGTTTACTGTCTTTATAGCTTTTCCTTTTCCAAAATACCGTATATAATTGGAACCGCACAATATGTGGGCGTTTCAGACTGGTTTCTTGTACTCAGCGGTTTGCATTTAAGATTCATCCATGTGTTTTTGTGACTTGAGAATTCATTTTGTTTTCTCACCGAATAATATTTCATTATATAAAGGTGCGACAGTTTGTTTCTGCATTCACCTATTGAAAGACAGTTGCTTCCAGTTGGGGTGATTACGAATAAAGATGCTATGAACATTCACGTGCAAGCTTTTTGGTAACACCGATTTGCAAATGCGTTGGGTAAAAACCTAGTAGCACAATTACCAATAGCATGGGAATCCTAGATTTAATTTTGTAAGAAACTGCCAAACTGTCTTCCAAAGACATCAATCGATATAGTATGGTTTTTGATTTCAGCTTTTCTAATAGATATGTAGTTGTATCCCATTATTGGTTTTTTGTTTGTTTTTTAGAGAGAGAGAGAGAGCATGCACGGGGGAGAGGGGCAGAGAGAGAATCTTAAGCAGGCTCCACTCTCAGCACAGAACCCGACATGGGGCTCAATCCCACGACCCTGGGATCATGACCTGAGCCAAAGTCAAGAGTTGGTCGCTCAATCCACTGAGCCACCCAGGCGCCCCATTCATTATTGTTTAATTTGTAGCTCCCTAATGGCAAGTGACGTTGGGCATCTTTTCATATGCTTATTTGCTATATGTATATCCTTCTGGATGAAGTGTCTGTTTAGATCTTCTCACTTTTTAATTGGTTGTTTCTTTTCATACTGTTGAATTTTAAGAGTTGTTTGTGTATTTTGGATACACCTCCTTTTTCAGGTATGTGAAAATATTTCCCCCAGTCTGTGGCTTGTCTTTTCGTTGTCATTTGCAGAGCATAAATTTTTAGTTTTTATAAAGCATCAACCAACTTATCCATTTTTTCTTTATCGTCGTATTTAAAAATTTATCTAGTCCACGGTTATAATAAGTTTTATTATTTATTTTTATATATTTAAGTAATCTCGACACCCAACGTGGGGCTCGAACGCACAACCCCAAGATCAAGAACCACATGCTCTTCCAACTGAGCCAGCGAGGCACCCCTCTGCTCTGCTTTCTCTAAGAAGTCTCATACTTTGTATATTAAATTTAGATCTATGATCTATTTTGAGTTATTTTTTGTGTAAAGTCTGTACCTAGAGTCCTTTTTTCACACATAGACGTCTGCTTGTACTAGAGCCATTTGTTGAAAAGACTATCCTTTGTCCTTTGAACTGCCTTTGTTTCGTTGTCAAACATGAGTTGACTTTGCATGCATCTACTTCTGGGCTCTCTGTTCTGTTACATTTGTCTATGTGTCTCCTCTTTTGCCAATATGACTCTGTCTTGATTACTACAGACTTATTATAATAAGTCTCAAGTAGGGTACTAGGAGTTCTCCAACTTTGTTCTTTTCCAGGATTGTTCTCGGTCTTTCGTCCTCCCGTATAAGCTGTAGAATTAGTTTGTTGCTATCCACAAAACAGTTTGCTGAAGTGTTGATTAGGATTGTGTCGGATCTTTAGAGCAAGTTGGGAAGAATTTACATCTTAATAATTGAGTGTTCCAACCCATGAACGTGAGCCATGTTTCCCTTTATTTGGATCTTCCTTGAGTGTTTTTCATCAGTGCTTTGTAGTCATCTGCACACAGGTCCTGTACATATTTTGTTGTATTTATCCCTAAGCATTTAGTTTTTTTAAGTTGTTATTATAAATGGTATTTTTGTGTTCTTTTACATTTCAAATTCCGTTTGTTCACTGCCGGGATGTAAGGAAAATAATTCGCTTTTGTATATTGCACCTTTGTTATACTCATCTCTTAAATTTTTTTTTTCAACGTTTATTTACTTTTGGGACAGAGAGAGACAGAGCATGAACGGGGGAGGGGCAGAGAGAGAGAGAGGGAGACACAGAATCGGAAACAGGCTCCAGGCTCTGAGCCATCAGCCCAGAGCCTGACGCGGGGCTCGAACTCACAGACTGCGAGATCGTGACCTGGCTGAGGTCGGACGCTTAACCGACTGCGCCACCCAGGCGCCCCTGTTATACTCATCTCTTAATTCCAGGAGATTTTTGTTGATTCTTTGGGATTTTCTACATAGACAATCATGTCGTCTGTGAATAGAGTTTTATTTCTTCCTTTTTGGTCTGTGTATCTTTCATTTCCTTTTCTCACCTTATTGAATTCATTAGACCTGTGTTGAACAGGAAGGGTGAGACAAGACACCCTTGCATTGTTCCCGATATTAGGGGAAAGCGCCCAGTTTCTCATTATTGAGCATGATGCTAGCTGTGGGATTTTTGTAGATGTTCTTTATCTAATTAAGGAAATTTCCCTCTATTCCTAGTTTGCTGAACATTTTCATCATGAATTGGTATTGAACTTTGTCAACTGCTTTTTCTACATCAATGGAAAAGATCATGTGCTTTTTCTTCTTTACATTGTTGATGTAGATTAGACTGATTGTGTTTTGAATGTTGAACCAGCCTTGCATACCTGTTATAAAGTTCACTTGATTACGGCATACAGTTCTTTATATACATTGTGGGATTTTGTTGGTTAATATTTTGCTGAGGATATTTATTTCTCTGTTCATTCTGGTCTCACAGAATGTGTTAGGCAGTGTTTCCTCTTTTTCTGTTGTTTCGGAAGAGGTTGTGGAGAATTGGTATCATTCCTTCCTTAAATGTTTGGTAGAATTCATTGGTAAAACCATCTGGACCCAGAGATTTCTTTTTTGGAAGGTTATCATTTCTTGTGGTCACATTTTACTTTTTTTAAATGTCTTATTTTTTTACATTTATTTATTTTTGATAGGCAGAGAGAGACAGAGCACAAGTGGGGGAGGGGCAGAGAGAGAGGGAGAAACACAGAACCCGAAGCAGGCTCCAGGTTCCAAGCTGTCAGCACAGAGCCCGACGCGGGGCCCGAACCCACAAACGGCGAGATCATGACCTGAGCCAAAGGCGGATGCTTAACCGACTGAGCCACCCAGGCGCCCCTCTTGTAGTCACATTTTAAAAAGTAAAAAGGAACAGCGAGAAAAAGAAACAAGGGAATTGAACTGAAGTAATATACTTATATAACTTAATTATTATTGTGACTTCAACATGTAGTTAATATAAAAATATTATATTTATGTTTATGTAACTTTATGTTCTTTTTCTTGTACCAAGTCTTTGAAATATGGTGTGTATTTTATATTGACTGCATATCTCAATTTGAACTAACCACATATCAAGGGTTCAATAGCTACATGTAGTTAGCTAATGGCTGCCATATTGGACAATGTACATCTAAGGCCTAAACCAAAGCTGTGGTTACTGTTGAATTTTAATAATATACGGGGTGCCTGGGTGGCTGAGTCAGTTAAGCATCCAACTTTGGCTCAGGTCATGATCTCACAGTTCGCAGGTTTAAGCCCCACATCGGTCTCTGTGCTGACAGATCAGAGCGTGGAGCCTGCTAGGGATTCTGTGTCTCCCTCTCTCTCTGCTCCTCCCTGCTCTCTCTGTCTCTCTCTCTCTCTCTCTCTCTCAAAAGTAAAGAAACATTAAAAAATTGTTCTTAATAATATGTATTTTATCCTTCCTCAGGATATTCATGAATGAATATAGATTTATTATTTTTTAATTCTAGTACTTTCCCTTAAAAGACAATCATTATTGGAGTGCTTGGGTGGCTCAGTTGGTTGAGCATCTGACTTCGGTTCAGGTCATGATCTCACAGCTGGTGAGCTCAAGCCCTGTGTGGGGTTCTCTGCTGTTAGTGGGGAGCCCTCTTTGGATCCTTTGTCTCCTCTCTCTGCCTTTCCCCAGCTCATCCTTGCTCTTTCTCTCTCTCTCTCTCTCTCTCTCTCTCTCAAAATAAATAAACTTTAAAAAAATAAATAAATAGGGGCGCCTGGGTGGCGCAGTTGGTTAAGCGCCCGACTTCAGCCAGGTCACGATCTCGCGGTCCGTGAGTTCGAGCCCCGCGTCGGGCTCTGGGCTGACGGCTCGGAGCCTGGAGCCTGTTTCCGATTCTGTGTCTCCCTCTCTCTCTGCCCCTCCCCCGTTCATGCTCTGTCTCTCTCTGTCCCAAAAATAAAATAAACGTTGAAAAAAAAAATTAAAAAATAAATAAATAAATAAATAAAAGATAATCGTATTTATCACTATCAGAAAATACGCCTTGAGAAATTAGTGTGTGTAAATATTATTTCTCATGTAGTAAATTCAAATTAATTTTATAGAATGTCATGAAATTTTCAAGAGGCAAATGAGCCAAGCTGCTAGTGGTAACCAAAAAAATCACCCTTTTCTGCGATACAGTGTCTGTAACAGATTTTTTTAATGTTTATTTATTTTTGAGAGAAAGAGAGCGAGCGAGCGAGCGAGCATGAATGGGGGAGGGGGCAGAGAGAGCCCGAGATTACAGAATCCGAAACAGGCTCCAGGCTCTGAGCTGTCAGCACAGAGCCCCACGCGGGGCTCGAACTCATGGGTCTCGGGATCATGACCTGAGCCGGAGTCAGACACTTAACCGACTGAGCCACCCAAGAGCCCCTTTAACAGTTTTAAATCGAGTTAGTACGCTCTGAGAACTATGAAACCAAAGCCGGCCACTGGCAAAGTAACTTGACCTTGTTTGCACTAAGCCATTACCATGTGGGCTAATCATCGAATACAGCAGAGGGATCGGCTCTGTTGGAGATACACACATCCCTGCCTGGTGCTAGAATGAGCTCTTTGTTTGAATCCTGGAAGAGGAGAGCACGTTATAAGTAGTTAATAAATAACACGTTGGATGGAGGAAGGAGTCAATGAACAAATGCATGTCTGAATGAATGAAGGGCAGGCTGCAGGCCAAATTCTGAAGTCAGAAGGCTTTGTCTTTGATCTTGTCTCATCTCCTTTTCTTGGTGCTATTCCGTCCTCACGAATTCTAGCCTATGTCCCCTTCCTGTATCATCTCCTAATCCTTTGCGATAGGATGATTATTCTCACGAGGCAAATGGAAACCGAGGCTCGGAGAGAAATAAGTAGGGGCTCTCAGTGCTAATCTTGCTCTGACTTTATCCATCGGGATGACCTTGAACATCTCTCTTTAGTCTTGGGACTCCGATTGGGACTCTTATTCCTACACACCTTGGATGACTGACCTTCACTAGCTATGAGAACTTGGGCCAATTACTTACCTTCTGTTAGCCTCAGTCGCCTCATCTGTGGAGTCAGAGTTAATAATGGACCTGGTGGGTTCATGTACCTGAGGGGCTGTTATCAAAAAAATATATAAGCAGATGAAGTAAGATTCAGAACCTACTTGGCACAATACCTAGCATATAACAGACACTCAATAAACATTAACCATTACCGTCTTCAGCTCCCATCCGTCAAATTGTCACACTATCCATGCTTAAAAATAAAATACTGAAATAATAACTAACATTTATTGAGCTAATTCTTGCATCACGACATCCTTAGGTTAGAGGTGAAGAGACTGAAGTTCAAACAGCATAAGTAACCCCACTAAGGTCACAATGGGTAAGTGGTAAGCTGGGATTTGAAAGTGCATCTGGGGGCGCCTGGGTGGCTCAGTCGGTTAAGCGGCCGACTTCAGCTCAGGTCACGATCTCGCGGGCCGTGAGTTCGAGCCCCGCGTCAGGCTCTGGGCTGATGGCTCGGAGCCTGGAGCCTGCTTCGGATTCTGTGTCTCCCTCTCTCTCTGCCCCTCCCCCGTTCATGCTGTGTCTCTCTCTGTCTCAAAAATAAAGAAACGTTAAAAAAAATAAAAAAAAAAAAGAAAGTGCATCTGTCTAATTTCAAAGCATGTACTCTTTTGATTGTATTACAAGGACCCTCCTAGCTCCAAAAGTCTGACACTTGCAAGTATTGTCTGATTTATAAAACTTTGGTGATGCAAAAAAAAAAAAAAAAAAAAAAAAACCACAAAGCATCAAAGGCCAACCTTAGCCTCCCATATCGTTTCTTTCTGGCCAGTTTCCCTTGGCCTCTTTTCTAACATGATTCTAGAATTGAGAAGTCGTTTCTCTGTCTCTCTCATCTTTCTAAACTGTTAGTTTAGAAAATGTGTTTCTAAAGAACTACATTTGCTAACTTAACAGTGCTAACAGAGGCTGATTATCTCATCACAGTAGATTGTCAGCATCTTTGCTAAGCTTTTTAATTAGCTTGAAATTATTATTACTAAGTGACCCTTTATGCAACACAGTAACAAATCATTTCAAAAAACATTTGTTGACCACCTACAATAAGTTAAATGGTATCCAAGAAAACCCACAGAACACCCCCGAAAGCCCACCCATGTTTAAGGACTTTTCTTTTCGAAGAAAGATTAGAATTTACAGGGGATTCTCCCACTCTCCCATCTGTAAAAAGATCTGTTCTATGGAACGCCTGCTGTGATACAGGGTGCTTGATGGATAAGCCAATATAAAGTATAGGGTGTGAGGTATGAGGCTTCTTTTTATTCTGAATCAATTGAAAGATCGCCATCATTGGCTTATGGTTTGGAAAAAACAATCTGTGTGACTAAGCTAACTGATCCACAGGAATCCAGTACTTTCTTTCTGTTTAGGTGGGACAAATTTTTTAAAAATCCCTTTTTACACCAACATAAATTCATGGCAATGCTCCCTCCCTCCATACCCCTAAAAGGAAGCGACATTAGCATAATAAAAAATAACTGGGCCAAGTCTATTGAATTCATTCTCATTTTTCATGTTCCGGGTTCTTGCGTGGTTTTAAGAATCAGAACATGAGGGACACCTGGGTGGCTCAGTTGCTTGGGCCTCTGACTTCGGCTCAGGTCATGCATGATATTACAATTCGTGAGTTCGAGCCCCGCGTCGGGCTCTGTGCTGACAGCTCGGAGCCTGGAGCCTGCTCTGGATTCTGTGTCTCCCTCTCTCTCTGCCTCTCCCAGGCTCATGCTCACTCTCTCTCTCTCTCTCTCTCTCTCTCTCTCTCGAAAATAAATAAAAACATTTTTTAAAAATTTTAAAAAGAATCAGAAAATGTAATGTTTAGTCATATTGTTTTCACACTGATCAGGAAAGAAAGATGTGGACAACAGGCTTTTATGTAGAAACTGCACCTGTCTACTTTCCTGTTCCGAGTAACTCCAAAATTTATATTTGACGTCAGAGCAGAAGTTTGGTTAGCAAAAAAAGTGCTTTTCGATTTTAAAAATCTTTCAAAAACTCAGTCTTACCCCGTTGCTCTTTATCTAGTCTCTCCATTATTACTTACCATTTCTCTCTCTATCAGGCAAACAGGTATTTACCTGCGGCTCGGGTTATTTGAAAGCAGGCATTGTCCTTAATGGTTCAGAGATCAGTTACAAGATGGATGACTGATCAGTTGGGTCATGGACGAAATTCTGCTCAAACCACTTGTTGATAGTAAAGAAACTTCCTCCACTAACAGATGAGGACTCACAAGCGTTGAGAGATGTTTATTCTGAGATTGTAAAATAACGTCAGAGTATGGGGTTTGGGGAGCCTAATCCGGTGGGTTTCTCTCTGTAGAAAACCACACCACGCTTTCTACATCCTCTTTGTCCTCATAGCAATATCTTTGGAGTATAGTGATTTACGGTTCACAGACTAGATCACCGCGTAGGCTACCTCAGCCCTCTCCCCCACCCAAACTCTGCCTTTTTCTCGTCTTAGCTGACATTTTTTTAAAAAAATTTTTTTAAACGTTTATTTATTTATTTTTTTATTTTTTCAACGTTTATTTTATTTTTGGGACAGAGAGAGACAGAGCATGAACGGGCGAGGGGCAGAGAGAGAGGGAGACACAGAATCGGAAACAGGCTCCAGGCTCCGAGCCGTCAGCCCAGAGCCCGACGCGGGGTTCGAACTCACGGACTGTGAAATCATGACCTGAGCCGAAGTCGGATGGGCAAAGGGGAGAACTGGGGAAAGGAAAAGAAGCAGAAGATCTACCTGACATCTGAAACAGAGGCTCAGAATTACAGTCCCAGAAACCACACCAGAATTCTGGCCTCTCCGCTTCTCTCCATGTCAAGACTTGGAACGCTATTCATTTTAGGCAGTTGAGGGAGCTGAAATAACAAGGGACGAACGGGCAAATATCTTTGGTTGAGGAAGACAGCCTCTAGTGACACGTGGCTTCTGGTCTGCAGTGTTATCCTAAAGAAGAAACCGGCACAGATTGGCAATTTTCAAGTACAACCACGACACCAACATGAATTAGTAGACATTTAATAGATCTGACTTGTTATTTTAAGGGCCTTGAAACAAAGTATTTACACCAACAGGCAAAGAGACCTCAATCTAGGCCATGACCTATGTCTCGATGGTTCCCAAACAAGCACAGTAACACCTTGGATGGTGAGTCACTTGTTCTGCGAGTGTTTTCGCAAGACGAGCAAACATTTCTGATACATTTTAACTTGATAAATGAGCGATGTCTTGCAATACGAGTAGTACGTGATGCTGAATGTCACATGATCACAACGGAGCCCATGGTTCTCTTTCTCTCTCCCTCTCTCTCTCCCTCACTTCAGGTTTGTGGGTGGTCGTCTCCCATGCTTGGATGCTCGGTCTCGGGCCATGGTGTTTGGCAGAGATCAGTGATTTTTCAGAACGTTGGAAGGTGCCCACAACGGGCACCAGTGTATTTTTGTCACCTCAGAGCACCTATGGCCAGTCCTTTGCTTTTCCACCCAAGAGTAAGCTTAGGAATGCTTTCTTTCATTCCAGGTCAGGCTGCCTGCAGATATAGACCCTTTCCTCCGCTGCCTTACTGCCAGTTCCGTTAAATACAGCCTGTAACAAGAGTTTATTAATACCGGACTGTGGTCAACATCCGTGCGAGCGTATACAACAGCCCCCACGCAGAAAATGATTCTGTTGAGACAATAGAGAGCAGTGACTCCGTAAGTGATTGTCAAAGTCGTTCTACACAATAACCCTCCTGTCTCTTGTCTCCCTCATACCAGTCACGAAGGTTTTCCAAGGTAAGTGCAGATTAATTTGCTCATTTTTCTTTATGTTTTCTGTTTTCTTTATTATTCTGTATCACATTACAGTATTATAATCATTTCTATATTAATATTTGAGGGTTGTGGAACGAATCGTCTGAGTTTCCATTATTTCTCATGGGGAAATTTGCTTTGATATGCAAGTGCTTTGGATGACGAGCCTGTTTCCGGAGCAGATTATGCTCACAAACCAAGGTTTTCCTGTATTTACCTAATGTCCCAATAAAAGTCATGTCAAAATACAAAAGTTTACACACTGAAACACAAGACGAACTTCAGGCTCTCTTGACTTTCTTTTTGAACTGTAATTTTTAAAACTGCTATAAACACACACTCACCTGATGCTTAAATCACATTGGGGTTTGAATTCTAATTGCATTACTTTGATGTCATTTTGAATTCTTACCACTTTTAAGAATGCACAATGAGGGTGGGTGTTAGCAGCATGGGGTAGCAGATATTGAAAGAATGCCTCCCGGGGCGCCTGGGTGGCGCAGTCGGTTGAGCGTCCGACTTCGGCTCAGGTCACGATCTCGCGGTCCGTGAGTTCGAGCCCCGCGTCGGGCTCTGTGCTCACAGCTCAGAGCCTGAAGCCTGTTTCACATTCTGTGTCTCCCTCTCTCTGACCCTCCCCCGTTCATGCTCTGTCTCTCTCTGTCTCAAAAATAAATAAACGTTGAAAAAAAAAAAGAATGCCTCCCATTTGGGTTCCATTGTTAACGTCTCAAAACACTTTCGTATCTCTGTCATTCAATTCTTTTTTTTTTTTAATTTTTTTTTTCAACGTTTATTTATTTTGGGGACAGAGAGAGACAGAGCATGAACGGGGGAGGGGCAGAGAGAGAGGGAGACACAGAATCGGAAACAGGCTCCAGGCTCTGAGCCATCAGCCCAGAGCCCGACGCGGGGCTCGAACTCCCGGACCGCGAGATCGTGACCTGGCTGAAGTCGGACGCTTAACCGACTGCGCCACCCAGGCGCCCCTCTGTCATTCAATTCTTTAGAAATCCTGGAAAGTCCATAAGAAGGAGACCAGGCTTTGAAAGGAGGAAATAAGGGAACCGAAAAAGTCAAATGGCTTTACCTTTGCAATCTTAGGCGTCTGTGGGCAGACTGGGAGCCCAGGTTCCTTGTGATCATTCCACTATATTCCTTAGAGTGTGGTCCTTAGAATGTTACTGTGTAAGATTTTCTACAGGAGGAGCTAGAGTTAGGAGCCCCACGTCGGGTTCCACGCTGACAGTGCAGAGGCTGCTTGGCATTTTTCTCTCCTTCCCCCTCTCTCTTCCCCTCCCCAGCTCGCTCTCTCTGTCTCTCAAAATAAATAAACTTAAAAAAAAATTTTTTTAATAAATTAATATTGAAGGTTCTTAGCGTCCTGTACCCAGAAAACATGTTTAGGGGCACCTGGGTGCCTCAGTCGGTTGAGCGTCTGATTTCGGCTCAGGTCATGATCTCACAGTTAGTGAGTTCGAGCCCCGCGTCGGGCTCTGTGCTGACAGCTCAGAGCCTGGAGCCTGCTTCAAATTCTGTGTCTCCCTCTTTCTCTGCCCCTCCCCTGCTCATTCTCTGTTTCTGTCTCTCTCAAAAATCAACATTAAAAACAAAATAAACAAACAAACAAAAAAAACTTTAAAAAAAAAAAAAAGAAAGAAAACATGTTTAGGTCCAGTTGAAAACCAAAGAGTTTCCTGCAATCTGGACACCAGGAAGCATCTGTATTTCATTTCTTATGCCTGAAATGAGATTTTTGTTTTGTGGATCTCATTAAATTATGTGGTTCAAATCACTCATGGCAAATGCTTAGAGACTGTTTTAGCACGTTTTAATATGTCACATTGTACTCGGCATTAGGCCAAGGACAGGGCAATTTTTCTGTTTTCAGAGAGCTTGGTTGATTGCAGAGATTTGAGACTTACTGCTTTTATGGAAATGTTTGTGGGAAAATATTGCCGGTCCCAGAAGGCAAGTTGGGTGCTTTGGGACAGACCGCCATACCTTTTTCGTTTCACATTTTGTGTCAGATTTCATGTTTCCTACGAATCTGGTCGGATATAAGAAAGAGAATTTCCGTTTTCCTTAGGCATATGATGTACTTATGTGCTAGGAGGGTTTAAAAAGAGTAAGATTGCTATCCAGTACTCTTTGGATGGGACCCGGACTTTCGGAAAGCTATCTGTAGTTAATAATGTCATCAGAAGATTTTCATTTCCAACCATTTTCCCCTAAAAGCGGCGTCTCCTACCCTAGCAGCTGGGGGCTCAGGGTTTGGGAGAAGCAATATGCATTATCAGAGAAGCAAAGTCTATTATCAGCTGGCCATGCCTCTATTATATGCAGAAACCTTGGGTGTCTGATTCCCCAGGGAATCCGCCAGACTGTTTCTCACCCTTGCGAAATAAGCCAACCTGCCGAACGTGGGGAAGTTACTTCTCTTATAAAACCTCGGCCCTTAATTTGGCTCTTTTATTTTCCTTCCACAGTAGAGAAACAGTTCCAAAACTTGAAGTGGTTCTGATTAGTGGTGAAGTCGAAAAGCCTTCAGCTCCAATTAAGAGGGGCTCTAAGTCATTTTGTGTGGTAATGGCTGCAGTATAAAAACAAGTTACATTTCTTTTTATTTTTGATCATGGGTTTGGCTCCTGAATTATTCTATTCACTGGCAAATCCTGGCACAGCTTTCTGGGCTGCCTGTGGAGGAGGTGTTCACGGGCTTCCCAATTAACACCCTGTTAAGCCGCATACCTGTGGTGAATTACCCTCAGATCACGATATGGAAGCTTTGAATCCCATGACACGCATATAGATCATCGGCCTGCAAATCAGACTTAAAATGATATAAAATGATTCCTTTTGTCTTTGCAATGGCAATTTGTTTCCTTGGTGTTCTTGGGGGAGCAGTTAAGGGGAGAGGTATATGGGGGAGAGTCATTGTGAATTTATCTACTAACAACTTTATTGAGGTGTATTTTACACACCATAAAATTCAACCCATTTTAAATGTACAATCCGACGATTGTTAGCATAGTCGCAGAGTTGCGTAACCATCACCACAACCCAATTCTGGAGCTTTTCCATCACCCTTAAAAGAAAGCAGTGCCCATTAGCCGTCACTCCCCGTTGGCACACCCAGCCCTAGGCAACCCCCAATCTACTTTCTGTCCCTAGAGATTTGCCTTTTCTGGACATTTCCATTTGGGTCATTTCCACATTTGGGCTATTATGGCTAATGCCGATATGAACATTAACACGCAAGACTCCGTGTGGACATAGCAATTTATATTAAACATAGCGAAGGTGGATTAAAGCTCAGCTTAGACCCTCCTTTTCAACCAGAACCTTATCATTAGGGGAGCGATGCTGGGTGGGGGGGGGCCCGGCCGAGAGGGGCTGTGATATTTACACAGTAAATGGCAATTATACAAAACTGTTGATGATCAGAATGCCAGTTAATATCAAAATTTGTATAAATTCCCAAGGATTTTATGACAATTTGGGGTTTTCTGAAAATGTTTAGGTTGTCTTTTTTCCAAGTCCACTGGCAACAACCTTAGCTTTTTCCAATGGTTGTAAAGAACATTAAGGGTTACAGTACTTGCTGGCCTGAGTTTAGAGGACTAATCCAGGACTTACAAATTCTGTCTGCCTTTCTACATCCCTCTCTGCTGCCCTGGAAAAGTCTTGTCACCTCACTCCTCAGTTTCCTTGTCTTCAAAATGGGGAGAAATGATTCCAATGCAGATCCCAAGGTGGTGATGAGGTTAAACATTTTTCAGACACTTAAAAGCCCTTCAGCTGAAAGGTAATACACTATATAAGCATAAAGAATTTTTGTTGCCAAAGACGAAAAGGAGGTTTAGTCAGCCTTTTGTTCTTTCTGGAAAACTTAAAAAATAGATAAAACCACAAGGTTTAATTTTGTACATCTGAGCGGGCAAGAATGCGATATTCATTTCCTCCAAGGCCAAAAATGTTCATGGTTCCAGTAATATTAAGCCCTTGTTGGAGGAACAGTTTTTCTGAGTTCCCCCAAAGCTTTGCTAACTATATTTAAAATAAAACTCTTTTACCTTCTCATCACAGCACAGCAGCCATTCGGTTTACTGCAGAACAAGAAAAAAAAGCTCTCTGGAAGGAAATTAATCCAATAAGCAATTAACCAGCAAATCCTCACTAAAGGAGACCCAAGGTGTTTCTGGCCTTCAGGAATTTACTCTTCTGATGGAGCTCGAAGAGAATTAGCCACACCAAAACTGTGCCCTATTTCAGTCTTGTACCCCACGTCTGTTCCCATTCCAGAATGGCATCTGGCCCGCTGAAGATCATTTTTTAATGGCAACGTTTTGACTCGTACGGAGATGTACAAAGGAACATGCGTTAAAGATTTTATGTAACTTATAATGAGAGAACTGGGCAGCTGTTAGAACCAATTCAAAGAGAATGCAAGGAACGGACGCGTATACAGATCAGGAATAGTCAGATGAATGCGCAAATAGAGAGTAAATGTGGCTTCCTCCACAACGTGATGGTGAAGTACTTAAATCTCTACCACACGGGTCTCTAGAGCACTTAGGAAATATTTTTGGAGTTAATGAACCAAACAACGGTGAAAGAGGAAGGCAGAAATTAGGCACTGAAGATATTCGAATGGGGCCAGGGCACAGGGGAGGAAAGACATGGACAGGGATGGGATGACATAGTCATCTAGGAGAGTTGGAAGGTCCAGCGTAGTTGGGAGCAAAGACTTCAATTGACGTCATGATAGGGACTAAGAGGTAGGCCATTTGTGTACAAGTTGCCAAGGAAGGAGCTATAGCTGTGTCCCCACTTGCTTTGCAAGTGTGATATCAGTCCCTAGGAGTCCAGAGATACATAACGTGGGTTGAGGGGGTTCTAACCTCTCCCCACAAAATATTTCATGGGTTTACACAGAACAGATGAACACAAGGAAAGGGAAGCAAAAATAATATAAAACACAGGGAGGGGGACAAAGCATAAGAGACTCATAAATATGGAGAACAGACAGAGGGTTACTGGAGGGGTTGTGGGAGGGGGGATGGGCTAAATGGGGAAGGGGCATCGAGGAATCTACTCCTGAAATCATTATGGCCCTATGTGCTAACTAATTTGGAAGTAAATTTAAAAAATAAAATTAATAAAACATAAATTAAGAAATAAAAATAAAAAGAGTAAGTTAGATGGCCTTATGGGTCATTAACATCTCAGTTCTGTTAATGGATCAGTTTCCCCAAATAGGAAGTACTTCATCTGAAGGGGTCCCCCGGTCCAGAAGCCCCTTCAGAGTTTGGCCAGTTTTATTCGGGGCCACAAGATGCTTCGGGATATGGAAAAGAGATCGCTTCAAAGCATCCCCTAGGCATAGACCTGTAGACCGTGGTCAGCTTTGCTTCTAACAATTGCAGTGATGAGCTTTTGAATAGGATGCTACCTCACTTGGCTAGAAGCTTAAGGCCTTTCTCTTGGAATCATGCGTCTCTGAGTCCCTTTGAATTTCCCTGTCCTTAGGCATAATTTCGATTCAGGGGAAAAGCTGGGAGCATGAAACCCTGTTTAATAGAAGCTGGCAGAGATTGCCCCCCCCCCACCCCCAGGGGTAGGGTTCCAAATGTCTATTCAAAAGGGAGGAGGGAGTTGGCAGAAGAGAGCACAACTTCCTAAAACACCGTTTCCTCCATTTCATTTCTCTTCCTACTTGCTCCCCTCAGTTTTTTCCCCCAGTACTCAGCTCTCTGAACTGAGTTTGGTAGACAGTTTGGGGGGATACCGTAGAGAAATATTAAATTAGTCCACCAATAAGCACTGTGCTGAGCACTGCAGGATATACAAGCGGGCACAGGGCTGGCCTCTGGGGCACCTGGGTGGCTCGGTTGGTTAAGCGTCTGACTTCAGCTCAGGTCATGATCTCACCGTTCGTGGATTTGAGCCCCGTGTCGGGCTCTGTGTTGACAGCTTCGAGCCTGGAGCCTGCTTCGGATTCCGTGTCTCCCTCTCTCTCTGTCCCTTCCCCGCTCACGCACTGTCTCTCTCTGCCTCTCTCAAAAATAAATAAACGTTAAAGATTTTTTTTTTTAAAAAGTGTATGCATGAGGAAGTAAGACGCAAACACATGAAAATATCATGAATAAACATAACAAAGGTTTCGTCAACGTTAATGGAGTGCCTGTATTTCAGAACTCACCAGAACACTGAATCTTGAGTTAAGATCATATTAAAGGTGAAAGATGAATATTTGAGGAAGCTTAATCATCCTCCAGATCAGCAATTCTCAACCTTGGCTGCTTATTAGAATCACGTCAGAGATGTGATTTTGAAACAGATGAACAAATCCTACCCTCACCCCAAGATTCGGCTACCATTGGATTTGTTACAATGAACGACACATCAAAATCATTCAGAGCCCATTGCTTACCTTACGGCACATTGTATGGGTTAGGACAAATGTATAATGACATCTATTTATCATTATAGTGTCACACAGAGTATTTTCGTGGCCCTAACAATCATATTGTTCAGCTTCCCTCTTACCCCCTCCAACCCCTGACAACCACTGATCTTTTTACTGTCTCATTCATTTTGCCTTTTGCAGAATGTCATATACTTGGAATCATACAATATGTAGCCTTTTCAGATCGGCTTCTTTCACTTAGTTGTACGCGTTTAAGGTCCTTCCATGGCTTTTCATGGCTTGATAGCTCAATTCTTTTTAGAGCTGAATAATATTCCGTTATCTGAATGAGCCACGTTTAATTATCCATTCATCTACTGCAGGACATTTCCATCATTTTCTGGCTCTGGCATATATGAATACAACTGCCATCAATGGTTTTAGATCTTTCTTTTTCTAATATATTTGTTCAACGCTCTAAATTTCCCTCCAACCACTGTTTCTGTTTTTGTTATGTACAAGTATATTGTTTAATCTCCAAGTATTTGGGGATTTTCTAGTTATCTTTTTGTTATTGATTTCTAGTTTAATTCCACTGTGGCCTGAGTGGAGATACCATATGATTTCTAGACTTTTAAATTTATTATGGGGGGGGGGGGGGTGCGCCTGGGTGGCTCAGTCGGTTGAGCATCGGACTCGGGCTCAGGTCATGACCTCGCAGTGTGTGAGTTCGAGCCCCATGTTGGACCCTGTACTGACAGCTCGGAGCCTGGAGCCCGCTTCGGATTCTGTGTCTCCCTCTCTCTCTGCCCCTCCTCTGCTCAGGCTCTGTCTCCGTCGTGGTGTCTCTCCCTCTCTCTTTCAAAAATAACCATTAAAAACAAAACCTGTGATGGGGTACTTTGTGGCCTAGCATGTGGTCTATCTTGCTGAATGCTTCGCGCGAGTTTGAGAAGAAGGCGTAGTACTCTGTCGTCTTTGCATGAAGTCATCTATAGATGTCAATTACACCCAGTTGATTAATGGTGTTGTTGAGTTCCACCACAGTCTTCCTGATTTTCTGCCCACTGGATCTGTCCATCTCTCATAGAGGGGTGTCGAGGTCTCCAACGACAACAGTGGATTCGTCCATTTCTCCTTGCACTTCTGTCAGTTTTTGCCTCATATATTTTGACGCTTTGTTGTTAGGCATACACACAAAAGACTTGTCTGTTTGGAGACTTGACCCCCTGATCATTATGTAATGCCCCTCTCTGTCCCTGAAAATACATTGCTCTGAAGTCTGTTCCGTCCGAAATTAGGACGGCTACTCTTCCTGTCTGTGAATACTCTTAGCATGGTATGTCTTTCTCTATTCGTTTAATTGTAATCTGTATGGGTCTTTAGATCTAAAGTGGGTTTCTTCTGTAAAACTCCTAGAGGAAAACAGGTAAGAAACTCCTCGACGTTGGTTTTGGCAATGATTTTTTTGGACATGACACCAAAAGGACAAAAAAAAAAAAAAAAAAAAAAAGAGGAAAAATCAACAAGTGAGACCGCATCAGACTTAAAAGTTTTATCACAGCAAAATCAACAATCAACAAAATGTAAAGGTAACCTCCAGAGTGGGAGAAAACTTTTGCAAACAATGCATTGGATGAGGGGTTAACAAAAAAATTTATAAAGAACCGCTACAACTCAATAACAAAATCCAAATAATCTGTTTTAAAAATGAGCAGAGATGGGACCCCTGGGTGGCTCAGCGGGTTAAAGCAGCCGACTTCAGCTCAGGTCATGATCTCACGTTTCGTGGGTTTGAGCCCCGCGTCCGGCTCTGTGCTGACCGCTCAGAGCCTGGAGCCTGCTTCGGATTCTGTGTCTCCCTTTCTGTCTGCCCCACTCCCGTTCATGCCACGCCCCCTCTCTCTCAAAAATAAGCAGATATTAAAAAAAAATTTTAAATGAACAGAGAAACTTACATAGACATATTTCCAAAGAAGACATCCACATGGCGAACAGGTACATGAAAAGTTGCTCAACGTCCTTCATCTTCAGGGAAACACAAATCAAAACCATGATGAGATATCACCGCACACTTATCAGAATGTTGATTATCACGAAGACAAGACAAATATTAGTGAAGGTACGGAGAGAAGAGAACCCTTGTGTGTAGTTAGGGTTATAAACTGGTTCAGCCACCGTGCAGAATGGCATGGATGTTTCTCCAAAAATTAAAACTAGGGTTACCATACGTTTCAGCAGTCCCATTTCTGGGAATGAAAACAGATTACTGAAGAGACATGGGCACCCCCATGTTTATTGCAGCATTATTCACAATAGCCAAGGTATAGGAACAACCTATCAATAAATGAACGGATAAAGAAAATGAAACACACACACACAGTTGGCACTTGAACAACAGGTTTGAGCTGAGGGGTCCACTTATACACGGATTTTTTTCGATACAGTATAGTACTGTAAATGTGCTTCTCTTCCTTATGATTTTCTTAATAATATTTTTTCTGTAGCTCACTTTATGGTAAAAATACAACATATATATACACATATAATATACAAAATATGTGTTAATCAGCTGTGTATGTTATTGGTAAGGCTTCCGGTGAACAATAGGCTATTAGTAGTGAAGTTCGGGGGAAGTCAAATGTTATATGTGGCTTTTTGACTATGTGGGGGGGGGGGTTAGTGCCCCAACCCCTGGGTTGTTCGAGGGTTAACTGTACAACGGAATACCCTTCAGACATGAGAAGAAAGGAAATTCTGTCACTGGCAACAGCATGGATGGACCTTGAGGACATTATGCTGAAGGAGAGAAGTCAAACAGAGAAAAACACATACTCTCTGATTTCTCTTAGATATGGAATTTTAAAAAAAATCCAAAATTGTAAAAGCAGAGAATAAAACGGTGATTACCAGGGGCTGGGGCAGGGGTGTGGGAACGGGAGAGACACTATTTTTGGATACATGCCTGCTACTCGTAAGTAAATACGTCCTGGAGGTAACAGTACAGAGCTTATAGACGTAGCACAGTGATTATAAACAAAACCGTATTGTAAACATTAAACTTGCTAAGAGACTCGATTTTAAGCGTTACCCACACTAGAAGAAATGGTGGTTATAACTTTATTAGCTAACACCGTAAAGATGTTAGCTAATGCGACTACGGCAATCATTGCAATATAAATATATCAATAACTGTCTGATAAATGTATCAAATCAGCGTTGTGTGCCTTAAACGTGCACAAGGGTGCATGTTGAGTATAACTCAATAAAAAGTAAAGTGGCTTTCTTGTAGACAGCATACAGTTGGGTCGTGCAAGTTTTCTGTTTTACTCTGACAATCTGTCTTTTAGTTGGTACATTTAGACCCTTGACCTTCAAAGTGATGACTTCTGTAGTTGGATTAACATGTACTCTATTTGTTATTGTTTTGAATTTGTTCCCTTGTTCTTTGTTCTTTTTTTTTTTAATTTTTTAAATCTTTATTTTTGAGAGAGAGAGAGAGTGTGTGTGATTTTTTTTTTTTTTTTTTTTTGAGAGAAAGAGAGAGAGTGCGAGCGGGGGAGGACCAGAGAGAGAGGGAGACACAGAATCCGAAGCAGGCTCCAGGCTCTGAGCTGTCAGCACAGAGCCTGACACAGGGCTCGAGCTCATGAACCCTGAGATCATGACCTGAGGCCAAAGTCAGACACTTCACCCAGTGAGCCACCCAGGTGCCCCTCTTTGTTCCTATTCTTGTCTTACACTTTTTCTGGTTTTCTTGTGGCTTTAACTGAGCATTTTATATGCTTCCATTTTCTCTACTTAGCATATTATTTATACCTCTTTTTTTTTTCAGTGTTTGCCCTAGAGTTTACAGTTTACATTTAGCGCGAATTGTACATCTTTTTTTCAGTGTTTGCCCTAGAGTCTGCAATATACATTGAGAGTAAGTCTAAGTCCACTGTGAAACAACACTATTCCACTTCGCAGGTAATACAAGTACTTTCCTGTAACAAAATAATCCTAATTCTGCCCTCTTCCCCTCTTGTATCATTGCTTGCTATTTCTTTTGCTTACATATAATCATACATAAGGAAGGCATTTATCCTGCTTAATGTTCTCTGAGCCTCCTGGATTTGTGGTTTGGTGTCCAACATTCATTTGGGGGAAAATTCTCAGTCGTTATTGCTTTTAAATATTTTTTTCTTTTCTTCTTTTCTTTTCCTTCTGGTATTCCCATTACGTGCATGTTATACTTTTGTAGTTGTCCTGCAATCCTTAGATATTCTGCTCTGGGTTTTTCCACCCCTTTTTCTCTTTGCCTTTCAGTTGTGGAAGTTTCTACTGAGATAGCCTCAAGCTCAGAGATTTTTTCCTTAGCCTTGTCCAGCCTACTGATAAATCCATCAGATGCATTCTTCACTTTTTTTTTTTTTTTTTAGCTATAGCATTTCTTTTGATTCATTCTTTGAATTTCCACCTCCCTGCTTACATTGTCTGTCTGTTCACGTACACTCTCTACTTTATCCATTAGAACCCTTAGCATATTAATCATAATTGCTTTAAATGTGTTTTTTTTTTTTTTGAGAGAGAGAGTGTATGCAAGCAGGGGAGAGGCAGAGAGAGAGGGAGAGAGAATCCCAAGCAGGCTCCGTGCTGTCAGCGCAGAGCCCCACGTGGGGCTCCATCCCATGAACTGTGAGATTGTGACCGGAGCCAAAATCAAGAGAGGGACGCTCAACCGACTGAGCCACCCAGGCGCCCCACAACTGTTCGGAATTACTGGTCTGATAGTGCCAACATCCTTGTCATATCTGATTCTGGTTCTGATGCTTGCTTTGCCTCTTCAAACTGTGTTGTTTGCCTTTTAGTATCTCTTGTAATTTTTTCTAGATAGCCATACGCGACCTCCTGGGTAAAAGGAATGAGCATAAACAGACCTTCAGCAAGGCGTTAGTGTGGTGTGGGAGGAGGGGGCAACATCGTGCATCTAGTTCTATGATTAGGTTTCAGGTTTTTTGTCTTTGTTTTTGAGCTTCTGCCTCTGGACCGTGAACTTCACCTGTGCTTTTTCGGTTTTCCTCCCTTTTGGTGGGACAGGATGGCTGGAGGGGACCGAGTACGGTATTTCCCTTGCCCCAGGTCAGTTAGGCTCTGATAAAACCCCAGCAGGTTAACCTCTGGTTAAATACTGTCTCCTGAGGCAGCAGACCTTGTTAAGAAGGAGGGAAATTTTTCTGATATTCACTATGAGAACCTCGCAGAGCTCCAGGAGGCAAAACTCACAATGTGAGCGTGACTCCCTTGATAACTGGGTCTCTGTGGCGTTTCTACCTCTCTGACTCGTGCACAATGAGCCTCCAGCAATTTGTCAATTACAGGTCAGTGTTCCCTACCCCTGAACGGGTTCCCTCAGAGGCGTCTCCTGGTGGCTTTCCGCTCCTGTACGTTTCGATTCCCCCTATTCATCTCTGTGCCTCACCAGGTGTGTGACAGTGCTTTCCTCTATGACATCCATTCTCTGATACAGCTAATGACAGTTGTGGATTTCTCAGCTCGTTCAACTTTTTACTTGTTGGGGAGGTGACCTTCGAGCTTCCTCACATGCTGGACTGGAAAACGTTTTCCATAAATTTTGCTAGATGCTTTTATAGGTTAAAGAAGGTCTCTTCTTTTCTGAATCCGCTGGCGGATTTTTTTTTCCTGAATGTTAACGTTTATTGAGTGTGTTTTTATTATTTCTCTATGTAATCATATATTTTTCATTTATTAACATAGCATATTTATTACATTGATCGATTTTTCCCCCTGTGTTCAATCATCTTCGCGTTCCTGGGATACGCACTATTTGATTATGGTCGGTAGAATTCTAAGATGTATACGCTGTGACTCGCCTCCTGGAATCCATGCCTTCCTATAATCCCCTCCCCTGGGGGTGTCTCTAAAACCTGAACTTGTTTCTAATCAATAGAAAATGGCACAGCGAAGGGATTTTTTCAGGTGCAGTTAAAGTCCCTTAGTCAGTTGACTTTTAACTTAATCAAAAGAGAGGTAGGTTATCCTGGATGAACCTGACCTAATTAAGCTCTCTCTTTAAAAGAGGGTCTGGTGGTTAGCGATTCCCCAGCTGGCCTTGAAGAAACAAGCCATTTTAAGTTCCACAGCTGCAAGGAAATGAATTCTGCCAACAATCATGTGAGCTTGGAAGAGGACCCCAAGACTTAAATGAGACCCCAGCTCAGGCTGACAACTTGATTCATTTAAGCTGTGTCTGAACTTCTGACCTACGGAAACTGTGAGATAATAAATGGGTGTCACTTTGGGGCGCCTGGTTGGCTCAGTCGGTCGGTTAAGCTTCCGACTTCGGCTCAGGTCATGATCTCGCCGTTCGTGGGTTCAAGCCCTGCGTGAGGCTCCCGGCTGTCAGCCGGATTTGGATCCCCTCTTTCCCTCTCTCTCTCCACCCCTCCCCTGTACCTGCTCACCCTGTCTCAAAGATAACAAATAAAGATTTAAAAAAAAAAATAGAATAAACGGGTGACATTTCAGACCAACAAGTTTTGTGGGTATTTGTTACACAAGAATAGAAAACTAAGACCTTGGTATAATGCGTGTCTTAATATGCACTGTCACGAAGTTAAGAACTTCGTGAATAAGCGTTTAGAACCTTAATACCTGTGTTTATAAGTGAAAAAGGTCTAGAAGTTTAATTTTTTTGGAACTACCCTTATCCAATTTTGGTATCATGGTTTTTATTAACCTCAAAAATGAGTCCAATAGCATTCCCTCTTATGTTCTCTAAAATAGCTTGCATGGGATAGGGAGAATATGTTACTTGAGAGTTGATTCCAACTTACCTATAAAATTAACTAGGCATGATGGCTTCTAAGACATCTTATTACTAGTTCCATGTTTCAAAATGTGTACTGCTTAATTCGTATCTTCTTCTTGAGTCATTTTTTATCATTTGTGTTTTCCTGGGAATTACTTATTTCATCGAGGTTTTGAAATAAATTTCTGTACGTTTTTCCTTATATTTTCTCTGAATGTTAGAAATTTCTGTGTGTCAGGTCCTACCTCTTTCTGCCTTTTATTCCGACTTATTGTACAGTGTTAGTCCATTTATGGTTTTTATTCAGTATTTATTTTTATAAAAGTTATATATGCATATATTTGGAGAAGTCATGTACTTCTGCTCCCTAGCAGCAACCATTTTCAACAATTTTAACTAAGTCTTGTTTTTTTTTTACAATTCAAAACTCATTTATTCTATAATTAGTAGATGATCCCCGGTCATATACTAATATTTTATTCTGACATTTTCATATAAATATGTAGAGATAGACAACTGGAGTTAAACTGTATGTAGTTTTATTACTGTTTTTTTTTTTCAGATTGAATTACTGATTTTTATTTTTTAAATTTTTGTAATTTTTATTTATTTTATTTTTTCATATTAAATATAATTTATTATCAAATTGGTTTCCATACGACACCCAGTGCTCAGCCCAACAGGCTCCCTCCTCCATGCCCCTCACCCACTTTCCCCTCCCTTCCACCCCCCATCAACCCTCAGTTTATTCTCAGTTTTTAAGAGTCTCTTATGGTTTGGCTCCCTCCCTCTCTAATTTTTTTTCCCCTTCCCCTCCCCCACGGTCTTCTGTTAAGTTTCTCAGGATCCACATAAGAGTGAAACCATATAGTATCTGTCTTTCTCTGTATGGCTTATTTCACTTAGCATCACACTCTCCAGTTCCATCCACGTTGCTACAAAAGGTCATATTTCATTTTTTCTCATTGCCACGTAGTATTCCATTGTGTATATAAACCACAATTTCTTTATCCATTCATCAGTTGATGGACATTGAGGCTCTTTCCATAATTTGGCTATTGTTGAAAGTGTCTTTTAGCTAATTCTTATGATTGGTGTGTGTCAAAAGCATGCTTATATCGGGGCGTCTGGGTGGCTCGGTCGGTTAATCGGCCGACTTCAGCTCAGGTCGTGATCTTGCCGTTCGTGAGTCAGAGCCCCGTGTGGGACTCTGCACTGGTGGTGTGGAACCTGCTTGGGATCCTCTGTCCCCCCACCCTCTCTCTCTCTCTCTCTCTCTCTTTGCCCCTTCGCCACTTGCACTCTTTCTCTCTCAAAATAAATAAATAAACTTTAAAAACAGGCTTATGTTGTTATTCCTTCCCTGGGAAGTTTTAAATGTTTTCCATTAATTTCTTTTTTTTTTTTTTAATTTTTTTTTTAACGTTTATTTTATTTTTGAGACAGAGAGAGACAGAGCATGAACGGGGGAGGGGCAGAGAGAGAGGGAGACACAGAATCGGAAACAGGCTCCAGGCTCTGAGCCATCAGCCCAGAGCCCGGCGCGGGGCTCGAACTCATGGACCGTGAGATCGTGACCTGAGCCGAAGTCGGACGCCCAACTGACTGAGCCACCCAGGCGCCCCTTCCATTAATTTCTTAATACAGAATATTGGTATCTACACTTAGTTATCTTACCTCCACCATATATATCTACACTCCCTGGGCCCTATCCTTGCAGGACAGTGGTATGGTTACTTTGGTTAAATCCTAATAATTCAACCATAATCATAAACCATTATTGGAACTATATAAATGCTATTTATCTTCGAATATCTTTCCCGCATAATTTTGTTTTGTTTTGTTTTCCTAACGTCAACATCTTTTTGCCTTGTCTTTCTTATAAGTGCTTCCCTCCCAAATTCTGCTCCATTATGTAAAGAGCTTCGTAATATATTAATATATATTAACATCTATCAATTGCATCTTCTTTTTTTTTTTTTCAACGTTTATTTATTTTTGGGACAGAGAGAGACAGAGCATGAACGGGGGAGGGGCAGAGAGAGAGGGAGACACAGAATCGGAAACAGGCTCCAGGCTCCGAGCCGTCAGCCCAGAGCCCGACGCGGGGCTCGAACTCACGGACCGCGAGATCGTGACCTGGCTGAAGTCGGACGCTTAACCGACTGCGCCACCCAGGCGCCCCTATCAATTGCATCTTCTTAAAGAAATCTTCTGGAAACAGCTGGTTGTTCTCTCCCTGTGCAGTTGGTCCATTTAGTTGTGAAACTTGGGTCATAACTGATGTGGGAAACATTCTTGAATCATTTCAGTGATGATTTCTTCTCCTCTCTTTCCTCGGTTCTCTTTGCCTCTTTATCTTTCTTATGAATTCTCATTATTTGAATGTTAGGTGTTCTCAACAGGTTCTCGAATTCTCTTATCTTTTCTCTCCCATTGTCTTAAATTTATCATTTCTCTCTGTTTCATAGCAGATTTTTCTCAACTTTGTACTGCAGCCATTTTATTGAGGTTTTTGCTTGTTTTTATTTCTCTGTTCTTAGTGTTACTTCCTGAGTATGTCTTATCTTTTTTTTAAAAAAATGCCTTCCTGTTCTTGTTTCGTGGAAGCTTTTTGTCTGTTTTTAAGATTTTCTAGTCTGGAAGTCTGTCATTTCTTTTCTATTTTCTGGAAGGTAACACTTAACTCCTTTGTTTTCAATTGACTTTATTTTCAACTTTCTCATTTAATTTTTTTTTTCTTTTTTAACGTTTTCTTTTTTTATTTTTTTTTTGAGAGACAGAGATAGAGCACGAGTGGGGGCGGGGCAGAACGAGAGGGAGTCACCGAGTCCTAAACAGGCTCCAGGCTCTGAGCTGTCAGCACAGAGCCCAAGGCAGGGCTCGAACCCACCAACTGTGAGAGCATGACCTGAGTTGAAGTCAAATGCTTAACCAGCTGAGCCACCCAGGCGCCCCCAATCTTTTCGTTTTTAAACAAATACGTTTTAGACTGTAAATTTCCTTCTACCTGCTGTTTTAGTTGCAAATTACAAGTTTTAAAATGTAGTACCTTCGTTGCCATTCGGCGCTAAATTTCTATTTTGCTATTTCTACTGTTCTTTTATTAGTCATGAGTTACTTCTGAAAACATTTTAAAGTTTGCAAACATTTTTGTATCTTTAACCAGCTCTTTGGTGCTCGATTTCTAATTCAGTTTATTGTGATCAGAGAAGCACATGGTCAGTATAACAACAGATCTTTTATACCTTTTTTTTTACTTCTTGTAAGTTCTAGTAAGTGACTGATTTTTGTAAACATTCCATGTATATTTGGAAAAACTGTATATCTTATATTTATTGGCTGCTAATTTTGTTGTTCAAACATTCTATACCCTTGATAATTTTTTGTCTGCTCGCTCTATCGGTACATAATAGACGTGTTTTTAAATTTCCCATTGTAGGGGTGCCTGGGCGGCTCAGTCAGTTAAGCATCTGACTCTTGATTTTGGCTCCGGTCATGATCTTGCAGTTCGTGGGATCAAGCCCTGCGTCGGGCTCTCCACTGAGCATGAAGCCTGCTTGGGATTCTCTCTCTCCCTCTCTCTCTGCTCCTCCCCAACTCATTCTCTCTCTCTCTCTTTCTCTTTCTCAAAATAAATAAATAAAAGTTAAAAAAAAAAATTTTCCCATTGTGATTATGGATTGTTGTATATATGTCTTGAGACAATATTGTCAGTTACAGTTGAGGACTACTATATCTTTATGATAGAATTCGCGGGGCACCTGGGTGGCGCAGTCGGTTAAGCGTCCGACTTCAGCCAGGTCACGATCTCGCGGTCCGGGAGTTCGAGCCCCGCGTCAGGCTCTGGGCTGATGGCTCGGAGCCTGGAGCCTGTTTCCAATTCTGTGTCTCCCTCTCTCTCTGCCCCTCCCCCGTTCATGCTCTGTCTCTCTCTGTCCCAAAAATAAATAAACGTTGGAAAAAAAAAGTTAAAGAATTCGCATTATATTATTGCATATTCTTTCTCTTTAATCCAGTTAGTGCTTTTTGCTTCAAATTCTAATTTGACATATTAATAGAGTTTTAGCACCTTTTTGTCGTTAGAATTTACATGATATATATTTTTCCATTCCTTTATTTTCAACATATTTGTGAGATGCTTTTTTAGTTTTGCCTTATACAGGTGAGTTTTTAAAGACTCTACTATTTTAATAAAAGAGTATAATCTCATTTATTTTGATTACCAATGTATTTTCACTTATTTTATATTTTATTTTTATTTTTTAATTTAAAATTCAAGTTAGTTAACATATAGTATAGTATTGGTTTCAGGAGTAAAATTTGTCACTTACATATAACACCCAGGGCTCATCCCCCACAAGTGCCCTCCTTAATATCCATCACCCATTTAGCCCATCCCCCTACCCGCCTCCCCTCCAGCAACCCTCAGTATATTCTCTGTATTTAAGAGAGTCTCTTATGGTTTGCCTCCCTCTCTGTTTTTATCTTATTTTATTTTTCCTTCCTTTCCCCCATGTTCATCTGTTTGGTTTCTTAAATTCCACATATGAGTGGAATCGTATATCTGTCTTTCTCTGACTGACTTACTACACTTAGCATAATACCCTCTGGTTCCATCCATGCTGTTGCAAATGGCAAGATTTTATTCTTTTTAATTGCCAGGTAATATTCCATTGTATATATACACCACATCTTCTTTATCCATTCATCTCTCAGTCAACGGACATTTGGGCTCTTTCCATACTTTGGCTATAAACATTGGTGTGCATATGCCCCCTTGAATCAGCATTTTTGTATCCTTTGGATAAATACCTAGTAGTGCGATTGATGGGTCATAGGGTATAATCCAACTGTTTTTTGTTACTTTTTTTCATGCCCTCTGTTTGATAGGTGAAATTTTACATGTGCTGATTTGGAGGCTATATATCATATTCTTAATTAATTAATTGATTGTCTTCAATTTTTTTTTCATTTTTAAAATGTTTATTTATTTTTGAGAGAGAGAGAGAGAGAGAGCACAAGCAGAGAGAGTGGGGGGCACAGAGGATCCAAAGTAGGTTCCGTGCTGACAGCAGAGAGCCTGACACGGGGCTCGAACTCATGAACCGTGAGATCATGACCTGAGCCAAAGTCGGACGTTTAACTGACTGAGACATCCAGGAGCCCTTGTTATCTTCAAATTTTAAAATACATATTCTTCTTTAAGTTTTAAACAAAAATTAAAGTTACTCAATATCTATGCCCTTATCCCGACCATGGCAAGTCCTGGTTTTAATATTTTATTTATTTTTGAGACAAAGAGAGACAGATCGTGAGTAGGCGAGGGACAGGGAGAGAAGGAGACACAGAGTCCTAAGCAGGCTCCAGGCTCTGAGCTGTCAGCACACAGCCCGACACGGGGCTCGAACCTGCAAACCGTGAGATCATGACCTGAGCTGAAGTTGGACGCTTAACCGACTGAGCCACCCAGGCGCCCCTGTAGTTATAATTATTTTAAATTAATAGTTAATTAAATGTGCTCATGTATTGTATCGTAGGTGGTACAGTAGACCTCCATTAGGAAGCACATAATGGCTAGTTGTCTCTCTTCTTGAGCCATTAACAGCTACTGACGATCATTACATATATCCATTCATTAAATAGGGGTTATAAAACGGTGACATTGTATTTTTGCTATTCCTTCTTCACTTATTAGTTGAAACACTTATATAGATGGAAACTTGTACTTATCAAGTAATTGCTTACCCTGAGGTACAGTTCATATAGGAAAGGCATAATTAAAGTTTAATCCCCCACCTGCCGCTTTAGTTTTCAATTCAAAATAATACATCAGCTCTTTAGTATCCTCTGAGGATGACCAAAGAGCATTTTTTAAAAATATCCTTATAAACTTATGGATTTAAATCCATTGCGTTTTTATCCTTCATGATATTTAGACAGACCCATCTTTGATCAACGGAAGCCTAATCACATTGGTTCCCGTGTCCTAAAGACACGACCCTAATAGTATTTGACAGCTTCTTGCTTTTATGATGTCACATGATGCTTAAGCTCATCTTGTACATTTCCTGTCCAGAAGCTCTGTTTCTATTAATGGGAAATTAGAGACCACAATCTGGGCTCTAGTGGCCGCTTATTACTTCTGGTTTGTTGATTTTTTGTCTCTAGGAATTTTTAGTAGGCAAAACTAAGAAATACTTTCTTTTGTAAAGGAAAATATGTCTTGGGGCGCCTGGGTGGCTCAGTCGTTTGAGCGTCCGACTTCGGCTGAGTCGTGAGCATCACGACTCACGGTTCGTGAGTTCGAGCCCCGCGTCTGGCCCTGTGCTGACAGCTAGGAGCCTGGAGCCTGCTTTGGATTCTGTGTCTCCCTCTCTCTCTGCTCTTCCCCTGCTCACACGCTGTCCCTCTCTCTCAAAAATAAATAAAGATTAAAAAAAATTTTTTTTAATAAAAAGTAAAAAAAAAAAGAAAATACATCTTGACTTCTTAATGATATTTCCAATTCAAAATCAGGCTTATGGGTTTTACCCTACTCTTTCCATAAAACCATTTTTTAATGTTTGTTTTTCTGAGAGAGAGAGAGAGAGAGAGAGAGAGCAGGGGAGGGACAGAGAGAGAGGGGGACAGAGGATCTGAAGCAGGCTCAGCGCTGTCAGCAGAGTCTGATGTGGGGCTGGAACTCATGAGCCGTGAGATCATGACCTGGGCCGAAGTCGGACGTTTAACCCGACTGAGCCACCCAGACACCCCCCATTTTTTAATGTTAGGAATTGGCATCTCATTTGAAATGTACACATGAAGATAATTACACACACATTTATAATTGCTTCCCCTTATCTAGAGAAAAAAATGCCATCTACCCTGTTTTCCCCTTCTCGCTTTTCTTTCTCTAAACATATCCTATGATTACTCCATAGTATAATACAGAGATATTTCTTATTCCTTTCTGCTCCTACATAGCACTCCTCTTTTCTAATCCACATTTATTTAACGAGTTCCCTCTTGGTAGATATTTGGGACCATTTCTTGCTTTCCCTATCATTATAAATAATGTTTCCTTGGATAACCTTGGACATATATATTTTTGCATTTTTGGCAGTGTATCTTTGAAATGGATACTTAGAAGTAGAGATTACTGGGTCACAGGGTAAATGCATATGAGATTTGGCAAGACAATGCCAAATTTTCCCCCAGAGAGACTTTGATTTTCTTTTTTTTTTTTTTTTTAATTTTTTTTTTCAACGTTTATTTATTTTTGGGTCAGAGAGAGACAGAGCATGAACGGGGGAGGGGCAGAGAGAGAGGGAGACACAGCATCGGAAACAGCCTCCAGGCTCTGAGCCATCAGCCCAGAGCCCGACGCGGGGCTCGAACTCCCGGACCGCGAGATGGTGACCTGGCTGAAGTCGGACGCTTAACCGACTGCGCCACCCAGGCGCCCCGAGACTTTGATTTTCTACTAGCACCGGCAACGTGACTGAATCGCTTCAGCCACTCTGGTTCAGTGCGACATGCTTTTTTTGCACACTTTGTATTTCTTTTATCTTGAATTGACCATCTCGGCATTAAGGTCTGATTGCAGGTTTTGTTGGTTTTTTGTGTGTGTGTGTGTGAATTAGAAGTTCCGTGTTTTTCCTAGTTTTTCCTTCTTTTTTTTTTTCTTTTTTTTACTTTACTCGTGGCGTTCGAACTCATGAGCCATGAGATCATGACCTGAGCCAAAGTCAGACGCTTAGCCGACTGAGCCATCCAGGCACCCCAATATCAAAATGTTTTAATTTTAAAGTGTATCTGGTATGCTTTAGTATCTGGTATTACTAGGTTACCATTACCATTACTTTTTTTACCTATTTGTGATTCCAAGTGAACTATGTAGTCAACTTGTCAAGCTCCAAAACAACAATTGTTGCATTTTTTTTTTTTTCGTGTTGCTTGGTGCAATGGACTACATGTCAATATTACCCCCAAATCCCTATGTTGAAATCCTAACCCCTAAAGTGATACTATCAGGAGGTGGGGCCTCTGCGAGGTGATTTGGTCCTGAGGATAGAGCCCTCATGAATGGGATGTGTGCCCTGATAAAAGAGACATCAGAAAGATTCTTTGGGGAACCTGGGTGGCTCAGTTGGTTAAGCATCTGACCTGACCTCGGCTCAGGTCTTGATCTCAGGGTCGTGAGATCAAGCCCCACATTGGGCTCTGTGCTGGGTGTGAAGTTTACTTTAAAAAAAAAAGGAAAGAAGAAAGACGAAAGAAGGGAAGAAGGAAGGAAGAAATAAAGAAAGAAAGAAGAAGGAAGGAAGGAAAGGAAGGAAGGAAGGAGGAAGGAAAGAAAGAAATGAAGGAAAGAAAGAAAGAAAGAAAGAAACATGTCCTTTGTCCCTTCCACCATGTGAGGACCTAGCAAGGAGATGGCCAAGAAATGGGCCCTCTCTGGACACCTAATTTGCCAAAGCCTTGATCTTCAACTTCCCAGCCTCTAGAACTGTGAGGGAAAAAAAATTTCTGTTCTTCATAAGCCACCCAGTGTCAGGTATTTTTGCCGCAGCAGCCTGAACAAACTAAGACGGTTGGGATTGTGTTAAATGTATAAATAAATTTAAGGACATTTGAAGCCTTTTTATGTTGATTCTTCCAATACAAGAATATGGTACCTGTTTCCATTTACTCACTTCTGTCTTTGCACTTGGAGAGTGTTGTAGAACGTTGCTCACATATATTTTGAATATCTCTTCAGTTTATGGCCAAGTATTTCATTTTATTTTTTACTGTTACCAAGAAAGTCTTATCTCCCACTCGGTCTTCTAACTGGTATTTGTTTATACATATGGAATCTCTCTGTATTTTTATGCCTTATATTTCTTCATCCGTCTCCCCCGCCCCAAGCTTAAATTATAAGCATAGGTGGATTGAAAATGAGAAATCAACAGTTATTTTTTCCCCGTTGAAGATCTTACTTCTTCTTTGTCATTAAGTGCTGGTGGTAAGAAGTCTGCTCTCAGTGGAATTGTTTTTTGTTTTTTTTTTTTTTTAATTTTTAAAAAATGTTTTATTATTTATCTTTTTTTTTATTTAAAAAAAATTTTTAAACGTTTATTTATTTTTGAGACAGAGAGAGACAGAGCATGAACGGGGGAGGGGCAGAGAGAGAGGGAGACACAGAATCGGAAACAGGCCCCGGGCTCCGAGCCATCAGCCCAGAGCCTGACGCGGGGCTCGAACTCACGGACCGCGAGATCGTGACCTGAGCCGAAGTTGGACGCTCAACCGACTGAGCCACCCAGGCACCCCTTATTTATCTTTAAGAGAGAGGGGGAGACAGAGCACGAGTGGGGGAGGGGTAGAGAGAGAGGGAGACACAGAGTCAGAAGCAGGCTCCAGGCTCGGAGCTGTCAGCACAGAGCCCAAAGCAGGGCTCGAACTCACAAACCGTGAGATCATGACCTGAGCCGAAGTCAGAAGTTTAACCGACTGAGCCACCCAGGCCCCCCTCAGTGGAATTGTTATTAACTTGTCTTTTATAACTTCTACTATAATCTTTTCATCTCTGAAATTCTGCGTCTATACTATGGAATGTCTAGATGTCTATTTGTTCAAATGTATGGTATTGGGTTCTGAGTGCGTTTTATTCTCCACAGTCAAGCTTTTCTTAATTAAAAAAATTATCAATAATTATATCCTCAAATTATCGCATCTCACCATTCCTTCCATTTGTTTCCTCTGAAAATCCTGTTTTACAAATGTGGAAGCATCTCAATCAATTTTCTGTATCTTTTATCTTCTCTTTCTTATTTCTCTGGATTTTTAAAGAATTCACTAACTTGCTTTTTTGCTCCAGTATTTAGATAATTCTGTTTTTAATTCTCTGATTCGAGGTCTCATTGCCAAGATTTCAATGGGTTTATTTTCAAATATACCAGTTCTTTAAAAGTACCTTCGTATTTTTATTTTAGTTCTTTAATCACAGTTATACTTTCATTGATGTCTTGGAAAACTTTCAATACCTTTCTTCTAAATCTTTTTCTTTTTTAAAAAAAATTACTTGAGGTTTATTTGTTTTTGAGAGAAAGAGAGAAAGAGAGACACAGCATGAGCAGGGGAGGGCCAGAGAGAGAGGGAGATACAGAACCCGAAGCAGTCTCCAGACTCTGAGCTGTCATCCCAGAGCCCAATGTGGGGCTCGAACCCACGACCTGCGAGATCATGACCTGAGCCGAAGTTGGATGCTTAACCGACTGAGCCACCCAGGTGCCCCTAAATCTTTTTCTATCATATGAAAATAATTTCTTGTGGAGTTAGTTTTTGTCTCAACTGTTTACTTTGTTAGCTGTCTTTCACAGCATTAGGGTTGGTTTTTGGTTTTTTGCGGGGTTTGGGTTTTTTTTTTTTTTTTTTTTGCATTTTGGACTTTTCATGGGTAGCCTCATTCTTTCCCCCTTCCTCCTATTCACCTCTGCATTCTTCTCTTTACCAGTTTTGTAGCTGCTTCTTTACGTCCTCTGGGCTCCCAGTCCAAAACTAGGTCTAATAATGACATCTTCAGTCTTCTGTCTCACAGTGATCTCGGTGGACCTGATAGATATAGTCTAGCAGGTGGCTTGGTTCAAACGGAGGTTGTCCGTCCTTTTACTTTCCTAGGCCTCCGGGGCTTTGTTCTAGCTCTAGCCTCAGGCAACATTTGGGGTAATTTCCTTAGGCTCCTTTTAAGGGGTTGAGTTGGGAACCACACTCTGGTTTCTGGCTTCGCGTTGCAAACCTACCTTTTTCCCTGAATTACCTAAATCGCTGCAATACCCTTGGCCACGCAGGAACTAAATTGCTGGCTATCACTGCCTGTTCTTGGGCTATGAGTTCAGTAAGCCTGTAGTTCAGGCCATTTCCGGGTCATGGATATAGGTGTCTTGTAGTTGCTGGCCACTACATTTGTAAAAAAAAATTTACTTCTTCTATCTGATGCACTATTGCTATGTGTTTAGATCAGAAAAGATACTAAAAGCAAAGCGTCGTTGAGGAATCTTAATTGGAAACCTACCTGATTCTGATTCTTGGCACCATTTATCCTGGATTTAACATCCACTGTGACTGCACGGGATTGTCTGAGCCCAGATCACTGGCCCAGATCTGGCACTTTCAGCTCCTATAAGGAGAGATCATTCTGCCTTTAATTTTTTTTTTTTAATGTTTATTTATTTTTGAGACAGAGGGAGACAGAGCGCGAGCTGGGGAGGGGCAGAGAGAGAGGGAGACACAGAATCGGAAACAGGCTCCAGGCTCTGAGCTGTTGGCACAGAGCCCGACGCGGGGCTCGAACCCACGCACCGTGAGATCGTGACCTGAGCCCCAGTCGGACGCTTAACCGACTGAGCCACCCAGGCGCCCCGATCATTCTGCCTTTAAACAAAGCTCATGATTTGTTGATTTTCCAAACGTGGACAGGGGATTCAGATTTAAGGTTGCCAAACAAAATGGCTATCTACTGTAGTATATACCCTGGGAACCTATGAAAAGATAGCTTCTACCTGAGCATCACATACACTTTTTCATTTCTGTGCAAAACCACATAGCTACGGAAACAGCAACAAACTGAAGTTTGATTTCCATGCAATACAGAGCTACAGGCCCTTCGGATCATCATGACTAAAATGCACAATGGCCTGGTTTTATACTTTATAATAGCCTTTAATCTACATTGGTTGGAACTCTAGAGGCCCATCTGTTCTAACAGAAGACTTTGTCAACTTTATATTTTTATGGCACTACTGTAATTGCAGGTTTTTTGTGATATTTGTAGTGTTCGAGCTGAAAATAATGAGAAAAATAATCTATAAAAAGGTTTGGGATGCCATCGACTTTCTAGCAGTTACCATGCAATCGCAGATGCCGGGGACATTTAATGATTTAATTATATGGAACTTGAGGCTCTCTTTCCACTTTCAAAACTTGTAGACTTTTAGTATCAGAAATAATAAGGGAAAGAAAAAGGAATGGTCTCCAGATTCCTTTTCCCTTCATGTCTGAGAGAAGATTTCCTTTGCTTTATGCCACTGGAAAAGATGACCACTCCTTTGGTCCTGTACGAATCTCCATTTGTAATTCCTGTATTGAAAATGAAGGTGCATTGGGGCGTCTGGGTGGCTCAGTCAGTTGAGCGTCTGACTCTCGATTTCAGCTCAGGTTATGGTCCCGGGGTTGTGGGATCGAGGCTCACACCGAGCTCTACACTGAGCATGGGACCTGCTTGGGTGTCTCTCTCCCTCTCCCGCTGCCCCTCTCCCCTGCTTGTGCTCTCTCTTGCTCTCTCAAAATAAATGAATGAACTTAAAAAAAAAAAAAACAACGTGAAGGGTCCTAGAAGTCTTCTCTTGAATCTTTGTTAGTGACTCAGTGCCTTTGCTTCATATACCATGCGTGAAGGAAGCCCTCTCTTCTTCTCCAAGACCTGAACCTATCTCTGCAGTGGTCAAAGCCTGCAGGTTTTCTAGAAAGCTTTTGGAGTCACATTTCAACACAATATGGGGTTTGTTTTCCATACTGATTAAGGCAACATCTGACTCGCAAGAGTGACACCGTGGCCATTTTAAAGTATCTTCACCTTAGAAGATAACCCATCTGTAAAGATTGTCTCCAGTCTCTGCATTATGCCTGATTACTGCTACAGCATATTCTCGGCGAATCCTCTATCTTTTTGACCCTTGTTTTAAGGATACCCTAGACCATGATCGAAAATTCTCTATGCATTTACCAGATGAGAGACTTCTTGATTGCCTAGAATTTGGTGATGATCTATCATCTTCTTCTCGGAATATTCACTACCTACTTTTTATCATCTGATGTCTCTGCTTAGATATCTGTTTCCACCTCAAGCTGGACGTTGGTTAAGACTAACTTCTCCTTATCCTAAATACAACAGGTAACACCCACTGGAGGAGGTAATGGTGGAATAAGAGGCAAGCAAGCCTGGAAGTCAAGCTTGGGAGTGAAGCATGAAATGTGTTTTCCACCCAGGAAAGACTAACATGGATTCATTCGTCTCCTCAAAGAACGGGTCCTTGGACTAACTACTCAGGGTACCTGGCGTGCTGTGAGGGTTCAGAAAAAGTTATACTCAGCTTCTTTGTAAAATAATCTGTGGTGTTTGGGGCGCCTGGGCGGCTCAGTCGGTTAAGCATCTGACTTCGGCTCAGGTCATGATCTCACGGTTCGTGGGTTCGAGCCCCGCGTCGGGCTCTGGGCTGACAGCTCAGAGCCTGGAGCCCGCTTCTGATTCTGTGTCTCCCCCTCTCTCTGCCCCTCCCCTGATCGCTCTGTCTCTCAAAAATAAATCAATGTAAAAAAAAAATAAATAAATAAATAATCTGTGGTGTTAAATTCAAGGTTAGGATGAAAATGTAACTCTAAGAGAGAAAACAATCATATGCCATATTCAATTAATACTGAGGAAGTCAGGAAAAGAGGAGAAGGAAAAAAAAAAAAAGAGCAAGGACAATGAATAGAAAACAACCCCAAATACGGTAGATATAATCTACCATATAAATAATCGTTTTAAATGTGAAGGATCAAAATATACCAATTAAGAGAGACACTGTGAGTGGAGAAAAACAGAAGACCCAGGACTGTCTACAGGAAGCCTACTAATATGTAAAGACAGAAATAGTTAAAAAGGACAGGGTTGTGAGATAATAAACTTCTGTTCTTTAAGCCAAAAAAAAAAAAAAAAAGGTGGGGGGGAGTAGGGGAGAAGGATGAACAAGGATACTAATCAAAAGAAAGCTAGAGTAGCTATATTAATTTCAGACACAGCCGACTTCAGAGCAAGGAAAATGATCTGAGATAAAGAGAAGCATTGCATAACGATAAAAGAATTAATTCTCCCAGAAGACGTAACAATCTTTACTGTGTGTGCACTTAACAGCAGAGCATCAAAATATGTGAGGCAAAACTGATAGAACTGTGAGGGGAAATATACGAATGCACTATTGTACTTGAAGATGTCAACATCCCTCAGTCGGTAATTGACAGATCCGGCATGCAGAAAATCAGTAATGAGAGAGTTGAACAGAACAGCATCATCAACCAACTGCATCTAACTGACATTTATAGAATACTTCATCCAGGAACGAGAGAATTCACGTTTCTTCTCAAGCTCACATGGGACATGCACCACGACAGACCACATTCTGGGCCACGAAATACACCTTAACAAGTTTAAAAGAACAGACGTGTCTAATAGGCTCTCAGGCCTCAATAGAATTAAAATATGTATCAATAACACAAGCGTGGCTGGAACATTCAAAGATATCTGGAAATGAAACAACAAACTTCTAAATAATAAATAGGCCAAAGAAGTCACAAGAGAAGCTATGCTATTTTTAAATGAAGGAAGGAAGAATAAATCATCTGAGTCGGCTCTTATTGATTTAAAAAATTGAATCAAGAATGAGTAACTGTCCAAAGAGAAAGCACCAGACTCAGACGGTTTCACTAGCGAACTGTACCAAATGTCGAAGACAGAAATGATATGGATTCTCTACAATGGCTTCCAGATAATGGAAGCAGAAGGAACACTTCCTAATTCATTCCATGAGACCAGGCTTCCTCTGATACCAAATCCAGGCAAAAACACTATAATAAAGGAAAACTACGAACCAGTATCTCTCACGAACATAGATGTAAGAATTCCTAACAAAATACCGGCAAGTTGGGCGTGGACACGCATAAAAAGAATTATGCAGCAAAACTAAGTGGGATTTCCTCCAGGTATACCAAGCCGGTTCAACATTTAAAAATTTCTTAACATAATCCATACTATTGATAGTCTAAAGAAAATAATATATACTCCTGTCGATAGATGCAGAAATATTATTTGACAACATCCAACATCCATTCGTGATAAAAACTCTCCAACAAGTACGAATAGAGGAAAACTTCCTCTAACGCTTAATGATGAGAAATCAGAGCTTCCCTCCTAAAATCAAGACCACCCCTCTTGTTCGACGTTGTACTGGAAATCCTAGCTAATGTAATCAGACAAGAAAATGAAATAAAAGGTATACGGATTGGGATTGAAGAAATAAAACTGTCTTTGTTCACAGACGATATGATTGTCAATGTAGAAAATCCCAAATCATCAACAAAAAAACCTCGTGGAACAATAAGCAAATATAGCATGGTTTTAGGATAAAACATTAATATACAATTTCAACTGCTTTCCTATATGCCAGCAAATTGGAATTTGAAATTAAAAACACACCATTTACATTAGCACTAAAGAAAAAAAGAAGTAGGCATAGATATAAAAAGATGTCCAAGATCGGGGTGCCTGTGTGGCTCAGTCGGTTAAGAGTCCGACTTCAGCTCAGGCCATGATCTCACAGTTCATGGGTTCGAGCCCCGCGTCGGGCTCTGTGCTGACAGCTCAGAGCCTGGAGCCTGCTTCAGATTCTGTGTGTGTGTGTTTCTCTTTCTGCCGCTCCCCTGCTCATGTGCACGCTCTCTCTCTCTCTCTGAAATAAAGAAACACTAAAAAAAAAAAATTTTTTTAATTAAACAGCTATCCACGGGAGCGTCTGGATGGCTCAGTCCATTGAGCATCTGACTCTTGATTTGGGCTCAGGTCACGATCCCAGGGGCTGAACATGGAGCTTGCTTGAGATTATTTTTCTCTCTCCCCCCCTCTGCCCCTCTCTCCTGCTCTCTCTCTCCCTCTCAAAAATAAAAAATAAACAGCTGTCCATGAATAAAAACTGCTCTGAGAGCGCTCTAGGGTTCCCTTAAGAAATTTTAGCAACGTAACAGAAAAAAGACAAAAACAGAATATTCTCAACAAGAAAAGAAGACAGCCTCATTTTGCCTGCGTCGTTCCATCCCCCAAGGGCTACTTCAATGCCAAGTGGAAACTACCCAGCTAGAAGGAGTTTCCCTCCCCAGGAATGGAAGAATAGGGCGAGTGGTGACCAGCTTCCCCACCCTTTTGGAGCACGGCCCACAAAGCTGAAAGGTATAGAGACAGCTAAGAACAGGGAAGGAAAAGCAGGGCGATTGATAGCAGACAGGCAGCCGGAGTGATCACAGTCACTCCAGTCCGGTCCAGAGACCGGCTCTGCAGAGACACTCCGCGGTTTTTACCACCAAAGAAGAAACCAACAGCCCCCTCTGTAGATTTCACCAGCGCTCACCCCACAGGCATTTGCGTTTGTGGGCACCGCTGTCTGGCTCCCTCCCCCTGGCCCCTGCTGGAGTTCAAGAGTCTCATCAGCCTCTGTGGCTTCATGAGTATAAGACACCGGCTGCCTGAGTCCCTCCCTGTCCCCGCTGGGGCCCGAGATACACACTGGCAGCCAGCTCAGGTCTCCGTGGCCGCGTGAGCGCAAGATGCCAGCCTAGATGCCCCAGCTGACCCCCAGAGCCATGTGCACTCCATCCTAATGCCATCGGTGGCCTCCACCACAGGACCTATGCCCATCGAGAGAGTGAGCAGTCATAGGAGAGCACATCACCATCTAGGGCCCCCACGGGCCCTTTCTTCAGCCACTGGCCCGCACCAATACAGTTCCCCGTAGCTAACACCTTCAGCTATGCACCTTCACGCTCCCAGCCCAGACCCCATCACCAGCCTCCTCTGTGGCGCACATGCCCAAGGAGAGAGAGTGTAGCCAGCCACAGGAAGGCATGCCGACAGACAGAGCCCTCCAACCTGCCAATGAGCCCACAGCTGACCTTGGCTTTGCTACCTGTCCTGACCCCCACCAGTGGTCTGCAACCGGTGACTGCTGGAATATTATTCAAGAATTCAAAAGAATGAGGGGCGCCCGGGTGGCTCAGTTAGGCGTCCAACTTCGGCTCCGGTCACGATCTCACGGTTCATGGGTTCGAGCCCCGTGTCGGGCTCTGTGCTCACAGCTCGGAGCCTGCTTTGGATTCTGTGTCTCCCTCTCTCTCCGCCCCTCCCCTGATCATGCTCTCTCTCTCTCAAAAAAAAAAAAAAATGAATAAACATTAAAAAAAAAAAAAGGAAAATCCCATAAGGCTATTAGCTGACTAGTCTTTTCAGCAGAAAGTGCAGGCCAGAAAGGAGCAGTATAATATATTCAAAGTGCTGAAACTAAAAAACTTGCAAGAATACTTTATCTGGCGAGGCTATCGTTCAGAACTGGAGAGCTAAAGAGTTTCCTAGACAAACAAAAGGTCAAGGAGTTTATCACTACCAAACCAGACTTACAAGGAATGGTAAAGGGAATTTCTTAAGTGGAAGGAAAAAGCCATGGCTAGAAGTAGCAATATGATGATGAAAGGAAAAAAATTCACAGGTAAAAGCAAACGTATAGTAAAGGGAATAGATTACTCACTTACAAAGCCAGTTAGCAGGTTAAAAACAATTATGTCTACAAAGGTAGTGAAAGGATACACAAAATAAAAGATGTTAGACACGATATTATATACACAAATTGTGGATGGGGGAGGAAAAATTCAGCACTTTTAGAATGTGTTTGAACTTAAGTAACCATCAACTTAATATAGACTGCAATACACATAGGATGTTAGATATGAACCTAATAGTAACCACCATCAAAAACCTATCATAGATACATAAAAAAATAAACAGAAAAGAACCCGAGCATAACCCTAAAGAGAGCCACCAAAGCACAAAGGAAGAGAAGAAAAGGAACAGAGAAGGAGTACAAAAACAACCAGAAAACAATGAACAAAATGGCAATAAATACGTACCTATCAATAATCTCTTTAAATGAAAATGGGCTAAATGCTCCAATCAAAAGACGTAAGGGGAGGGGCGCCTGGGTGGCTCAGTCGGTTAAGCGTCCGACTTGGGCTCAGGTCATGATCTGAGGGTTCGTGGGTTTGAGTTCTTCATCGGGCTCTGTGCTGATGGCTCAAAGCCTGGAGCCTGCTTCAGATTCTGTGTCTCCCTCTCTTTCTCTGCCCCTCTCCCACTCGTGCTCTGTCTCCCTCTGTCTCAAAAATAAATAAACATCAAAAAAAATTTGTTTAAAGACATAAGGGGACTGAATGGATAAAAAGAAAAACAAGACTTATCTATATATTGCCTACAAGAGACTCACTTCAGACCTGAAGACACATAGAGATTGAAGGTGAAGGGTTGGAAAAAGATATTGCATGCAAATGTAAGCAAAAAATAAAAACCAGGGTAGCAGTACTCACAAAATAGACTTTAAAGCAAAGATTAGCAAGAGACAAAAAAGGGCATTTCATAATGATAAAGGGATCAATCCAACAAAAGGATATAACAATTGTAAGTATGTGCGTACCCAGCATGGGAGCACCTAAATGCATAAAGCAAATATTAAGACACATGAAGGGAGAAATGGACAGACATTGACAGAAATCGACTACTGCCAGTAATAATAGTAGGGGACTTTAACACCCCACTTGCATCAGTGAATACATTGTCCAGACAGAAAATCAAGAAGAAACTAGTGACTTTGAATGAAACACTAGGCTAGATGGACCTAACAGACATTTATAGAACATCCCATCCAAAAACCAGCAGAATACATATTGTTTCCAAGTACACATGGAACATTCTCCAGGATAGATCACAAGTTAGGTTACAAACCAAGTTTCAATAAATTTAAGAAGATTGAAATTATATCAAGCATCTTTTCAATAGTATGAAACTAGAAATCATACAAGAAAAAAACCCGAAAAAATCATAAACACATGGATGTTAGACAACATGCTGCCCAACAACCAGTGGGTCAATGAAGAAATCAAAGCAGAAATTTTTAAAAAATACACAAAAATAAACTCAAAATGGATAAAGGACCTGAATGTGAGACAGGAAACCATCCAGACCCTGGAGGAGAAAGCAGGAAAAAACCTCTAGGAACCTCAGCCACAGCAATTTCTTACTTGACAGATCTCCAAAGGCAAGGGAATTAAAAGCAAAAGTGAACTATTGGGACCTCATGAAGATAACAACTTCTGCACTGCAAAGGAAACAATCAACAAAACTAAAAGGCAACCAACGGAATGGGAAAAGATATTTGCAAATGACATATCGGACAAAGGGTTGGTATCCAAAATCTATAAAGAGCTCACCAAACTCCATACCCGAAAAACAAATAATCCAGTGAAGAAATGGGCAGAAAACATGAATAGACACTTCTCCAAAGAAGACATCCGGATGGCCAACAGGCACATGAAAAGATGCTCAACGTTGCTCCTCGTCAGGGAAATACAAATCAAAACCACACTCAGATATCACCTCACGCCAGTCAGAGTGGCCAAAATGAACAAATCAGGAGACTACAGGTGCTGGAGAGGATGTGGAGAAACAGGAACCCTCTTGCACTGTCGGCCAGAATGCAAACAGGTACAGCCGCTCTGGAAAACAGTGTGGAGGTTCCTCAAAAAATTAAAAATAGACCTACCCAATGACCCAGCAACAGCACTGCTAGGAATTTACCCAAGGGATACAGGAGTGCTGATGCATAGGGGCACTTGTACCCCAATGTTCATAGCAGCACTCTCAACAATAGCCAAATTATGGAAAGAGCCTAAATGTCCATCAACTGACGAGTGGATAAAGAAATTGTGGTTTATATACACAATGGAATACTACGTGGCAATGAGAAAAAATGAAATATGACCTTTTGTAGCAACGTGGATGGAACTGGAGAGTGTGATGCTAAGTGAAATAAGCCATACAGAGAAAGACAGATACCATATGTTTTCACTCTTATGTGGATCCTGAGAAACTTAACAGAAACCCATGGAGGAGGGGAAGGAAAAAAAAAAAAAAAGAGGTTAGAGTGGGAGAGAGCCAAAGCATAAGAGACTCTTAAAAACTGAGAACAAACTGAGGGTTGACGGGGGGTAGGAGGGAGGGGAGGGTGGGTGATGGGTGTTGAGGAGGGCACCTTTTGGGATGAGCACTGGGTGTTGTATGGAAACCAATTTGACAATAAATTTCGTATTAAAAAAAAATGCAAGGAGATAAAAGAAAATGAAAACACAAGGGTCCAAAATCCTTAGGATATGGCAAAAGTGGTTCTAAGAGGAAAGTTCATAGAGATACAGGCCTACCTCAAGAAACAAGAAAAATCTCAAACAGTGCAACCTTACACCTGAAAGAACTAGAAAAAGAACAAATAACGCCCAAAATTAGTAAGAGGAAGGAAATAATAGAGATTAGAGAGGAAATAAATCAAATAGAAACTTAAAAAGAAAACCTTCCATAAGAAAGACCAAATAAAATCAAAGGTCAGTTCTTTGCAAAGATAAACAAAATTGATAAACCTTTAGACAGGCTCGTCAAGAAAGAAAGAAACAGGACTCAAATAAATAAAATCAGAAATAAATGAAGAGAAATAGCAACTGACATCACAGAAATACAAATAATTATAAGAGAATATTATGAAAAATTATATGCCAATACATTTGACAACCTACAAGAAATGGATAAAGTCCTAGAGACATACAATCTTCCAAAACTGAATCAGGAAGGAAGAGAACATTTGAACAGACCAGTTACTTGTCATGAAATTGAATTGGTAACAACAACAACAACAACAACAACAAAACTCCCAACAAACAGAAGTCAAGGACCACAGGGCTTCACAGGTGAATTCTACCAGACATTTAAAAAAGAATTCCTGTTCTTCTCAAACTATTCCAAAAAATAGAAGAGGAAAGAGAACCTTCAAGTTAATTTTCCCCTGATACTAAAACCAAGGACACTACAAAAATATCCTCCACAAAATATCAGCCAACCAAATTCGACAATGCATCGGAAGGATCCTTCACCATGATCAATGGAATATTATTCAGCCGTGAGACAAAAGGAAATCTTGCCACTGCAACAACTTGGATGAACCGGGCGGGCATTCTGCCAAGAGAAAGACGAACAATGTATGATGCCATATTTGATGTCATAATGATATATTACGATGAATCTAAAAGAGCTGAACTCATAGGAAATGAAGAGATGCTGGTCAAAAAGTACAAACTTCCAGTCATAAAATGAATAACCGCTGGGGAGCTAACGTACAGCATGGTGATTATAGCCAATAATACTGTATCATATACTTGAAAGGTGTTAACGGAGTACATATTAAATGTCTTCACCACAAAAGAGAAATGATAATTATGTGACATGGCAAAAGGAATATATTTATTTATTTATTGGGGTGCCTGGGTGGCTCAGTCCATTAAGCGTTCGACTTCGGCTCAGGTCATGATCTCATGGTTCGTGCATTCGAGCCCCGCGTCGGGCTCTGTGCTGACAGCTCAGAGCCTGAAGCCTGTTTCGGATTCTGTGTCTCCCTCTCTCTCTGCCCCTCCCCCATTCATGCTCTGTCTCTCTCTGTTTCAAAAATAAAGAAACGTTAAAAAAAAAGTTAAAAAAATACCTTATACACTTTAAAATTGGGGCACCCAGGTGGCTCAGTTGGTTAAGCACCTGACTCTTGATCTCAGCTCAGGTCTTGATCTCAGGGTTGTGAGTTCAAGCCCTGGGATGGGCTCCATGCTGGGTGTAGAGCCTACTTAAAAAAAATAAATTGAAATTATATGTCAATTATATCTCAATAAACCTGGGGGAGGGACTTACTATGAAGTCATGGTCGTTCAGACTGTACGATATCAGTAAAAGAATAGATAAATAGATCAAGAAAAAGAAAAGAGAGCCCATAAATAGACCTCTAAGATCTAGTCTGTTTATCTTTGACAAAGGAGCAAAGGAAATTCAGCGGAGCAAAGATAATCTTTTCAACAAATGGTGCTGGACACCCACATGCAAAAAAATAAATCTAGACATTTTCCCTTACACCTGTCGCAAAAATTAAGTCAAAATGGATAACTGACCTATGTGTAAATTTAAAACTTTAAAACGGCTGGAAGATCGCATGGGAGAAAATCTAGCAGACCTTAGATTTAACAATGACCTGTTAGATTCAACAGCAAAAGCACAATCCGTGAAGGAAAAAATTGCTCAATTGGGTTTTGTTAAAATGAAAAGCTTCTGCTCTGCAAGAGACACAATGGAGGGAATGAAAAGAGAAGCCTCAGTCTGGGAGAAAATCTTTGCAAAACACGTATCTGTTAAATTAGGGATCTGTATCCGAAATGTGCAAAGAATTCTGAAAACCCCACAAGAAAAAAACAAAGAACCTGATTAAAAAATGGACAAAAGGTCTGAAGAGGCAACTCACCAAAGAAGATAAACATACGAACAGATGTTCAACGTCATTAGGGAATTGCAAATTCAAATAACGAGATACCCCCACCCACCTATTATTAGAATGGCCAAGTTCAGAACACTGTCAAAACTAACTTCTGGAAGGTATGTAGAGCGATAACAATCCTTATTCGTGGCTGGTGGAAATACAAAATGGTACAGCCACTTTGGAAGATAGTCTGGCAGCTTCTTATAAAAGTAAACATACTTTCACCATACGATCCAACAATCACGCTCCTAGTATTTACCGAAACGAGTTGACAACTTAGGTCCACACAAAAACCTGCGCACAGATGTTTATGACAGCTTTATCCATAATTGCCATAAGCGACCAAAATACTCTTCAGTAGACGAAGGGATATATAAACTGGTACATCTAGACCATGGAATCTTACTCAGCACTAAAAAGAAATGAGCTATCAAGCCACTAAAGACATTGAGGAGATTTTTGTAAAGAATTTTCTTAATGCTTATTTATTTTTGAGAGACGGCGCACGAGCAGAGGAGGGGCAGAGAAAGAGGGACACACAGAATCGGAAACAGGCTCCACGCTCTGAGCTGTCAGCACAGAGCCCGGCACGGGACTTGAACCCACGAACCGCGAGATCACGACCTGAGCCGAAATAGGACACTTAACCTGACTGAGCCACCCAAGCGCCCCAAGACATTGAGGAACTTTAAGTGCATATTACTAAGTGAAAGAAGCCAATCTGGAAAAGCTATATACTGGATGACTCCAATGATAGGAATTTCTGGAAACGACCAAACTATGGAGACAGTAAGCACATCAGTGCTTGCCAAGGGTTGCAGGAGAAACACAGGGCAGTGTAGCTATCATGTACGCAAAATGGTGCAGCTACTTTGGAAGGCAGTTTGACACTCTCTTAAAAAGGTAAACACAGTCTTACCATATGATCCGATAATCATGCTCCTACTTATTTACCCAAATGAATTGAAAACCTCGGTTTACACAAAAACCTACCTATAAATGTTTATAGTTTTATTCATAGTTGCCAAACTTGGAGGTGATAAAGGTGTCCTTCAGTAAGTGAATGCATAAGCAAACTGTGGGACATCACTATAATGGAATATTACTCACTGATAAAAAAGAAAGGATCTATCCAGCAACTAAAGACATGGAGTAACCTCACATCCATGTCGGGAAATACAAGAAGCCAGTCTGAAAAGGCTACCAGCTGTATAATCCCAACTTTATTGCATCCTGGAAAAGTAAAACTGTAGCTACCGTAAAAAACAGGTTTTTGACAGGGTTCAAGGTCAGGAGGAGGGAGGTGGACCACAGGGGATATTTAGAGCAGTGTAACTATTGTATATATAATACGTATATACATATATATACACATACCTATACATATATACACAACATGATGGATTTTTTTAAACCCGTAGAACTGTATAACGCAGAGTCGACCCAAATGTAAACTATGGACTTTATCAATGATAATGTCTCAATATTAATGATAACTTCTCAGTCATGCCTCAAGAACCTCAAGATTGGTTCTCCAATCGTAACGAATGTACTACATCGTTACAAGAGGTTAATATTAAGGCAAACTGAGGAGGGGAGAGGAATGGGGATATATGGGAGCTCTGTGGGCTTCCTGCTCAATTTTTCTGTAAACCCGAAGTGCTCTAACAAATAAAATCTATTATTGGAAACAATATACCTACCATGAATACACTTACCATATGACCCTATAATTCCATGCCTACATGTTAACTATGTACTTTAGAGAACTGAAAACTTATGTTCCCACACAAAACCTGTGCATCGATGTTTACAGCAGCTTTATTCACAATAGCACCAAGCTGGAAACAACCCAAACGTCCTTCGATAGGCTAAATGGATAAATGGACAGTGCTACCTCCATAAAATGAAATCCTAGGGGCGCCTGGGTGGCGCAGTCGGTTAAGCGTCCGACTTCAGCTCAGGTCACGATCTCGCGGTCCGTGAGTTCGAGCCCCGCGTCAGGCTCTGGGCTGATGGCTCAGAGCCTGGAGCCTGTTTCCGATTCTGTGTCTCCCTCTCTCTCTGCCCCTCCCCCGTTCATGCTCTGTCTCTCTCTGTCCCAAAAATAAATAAACCTTGAAAAAAAAATTAAAAAAAAAAATGAAATCCTACTCGGCAATGAACGTGAGCAGACTAGAGATACCTGCAACAACAACATGGGTGGGTCTCAAATGCATTTTTCAAAGTGAAGGAAGCCAGACTCAAAAGGTCACACATGGTACAATCTCATCTCTGGCATTCTGGAAACAAAACTGCAGGCAGGGAGAACAGATAAGTGGTTGCCAGGGGTTGGGAGAGTGGAATGTTTGGCTATTAAAAGGTAGGGTGAGCTAATATTTAGTGGTGCGGAGGCCGTTCTGTATCCTGATCGTAATGGTAGTTGCACAGCTCTCTGCGTTTTGGCAAAACTCATATAATTCATTGTACACTAAAAGAGGAGATTATCAGGGCGCCTGGGTGGTTCAGTCTGTGAAGCGCCAGACTTCAGGTCATGATCTCACGGTCGTGGGTTCCAGCCCCACGTTGGGCTCTGGGCTGACGGCTCAGAGCCTGGAGCCTGCTTCGGACTCTGTCTCCCTCTCTCTCTGCCTCTCCCCAGCTCGCCCTCTCACTGTCTCTCTCTCTCAAAAATAAACATTAAGGTGGGGCGCCTGGGTGGTGCAGTCGGTTAAGCGGCCGACTTCAGCCAGGTCACGATCTCGCGGTCCGTGAGTTCGAGCCCCGCGTCGGGCTCTGGGCTGATGGCTCAGAGCCTGGAGCCTGTTTCCGATTCTGT